>NC_067238.1:11177500-11477500 GCF_019924925.1 Ctenopharyngodon idella | reverse complement strand
TAATATAACTCCGACTGTATTCGTCTGAAAGAAGAAAGTCAAAGTCATATACACCTAGGATGGCTTGAGGGTGAGTAAATCATGGGGTAATTTTCATTTTAAAGTGAACTAATCCTTTAAGCAGACAGTCTACTAATACTGTACTAATGAGAGTTAGTTGAAATGTAGGTGCAACATTACTTATAGTCAACAAAATGTCTAAAGCGGACCATCAAAATAAAGTGTTACCATAAAAGTTTATCATCAGCAGACATGCCAGAGGAAATATTGTAGAAGACAAACAAGCTGAGAACCACTGCTGCATTCTGTATGGAGTTGATTTGAGTTATTATTTGAGAAGAGACTGTGGAGTGATATGAGAAACATGAAAAAAAGCACAGCTAAGTGGAAAATCAATAGCCTTGGACACTGATCAGTCACACAGATAATTGTACAAAAGTATTTGCAGCATTAGGCAATCAGAATCAAGTATTCCACAGTGCTGTTTGAAACAAGTCCTGATCCAGTGTTCTAGAACTGTTCAAACACAAGCTTTCTAAACCTTCATGGGAAATTTGTTCCTGCAGGCTGATTTGTACAGCTGTCAGCAGGCAACTGATACAATCAACTGATATAGTTCTGCCATATAGCTGTCTTTATGCCACACTGTGAAAATCACACTGTGAAAACCTTGCTACAGTCTGAATGTACTGGTACACCTTGAGAAAATTAGCAATTATATTGAAATATTATTTTTGGTATCAATCCAGTTCTGAAATATTATTCTTTGTGACATTGTATTTAGTGTAATACTTAAATAACGATTTCTTTCAGAACATTCATGCACACCAGATCTGTTTTAGGACATACTTTGCATGCAAATTAGTCAAATCTAAACACACTTTGACATTCTTGACAATCTGTTTCTATTAGCCAAATGCAAATGACAGCTGTTAGGCAGAGCTCTGTTGACTAGATCAGAGAGAACCACTCGTATTAATTACTGTTTGTGAGAAAAAGGACCATTTAATGGATATTGTGTACCGCACATTACCATAGATGGATATCGGGAACACCATTCATTAAATATGCAAACCTCTCGGTGGGATTCTCAGCCTGATTTCGGACGGAGTTGTGGAGAATTACCAAGCTCACCACTGAAACTGAATATCAATAAACAGAATCTAATCTAGAGTATGTAAGAGGATACACAACTATGGCCTGCAAAAGTGAGAACATCATGAGAAACATGATGAGAATCAAGAAGGCTTTTTAGCAGATTTTCATACGTTATATTTCCATATGACAAAGTACATACAACTTACCCGATAAAATGAAAAAGATTCCAGAGATGAAGGCCAGGATGGTGCGTTGAGGACGGATGTGGCCGATGTTGCTTATGACAAAGGCAGTGAAGACAAAGAGGAGAGAGACCATTGGGAAGGGGGTGGCCGTCCTGACCATTTCTAACAGAGCAAAGAGACAAGGACAGAACAAATTATTGAAATTATGAAATGTTAGTCCCTCAAAATCATTGAGTCAAATGTGTGACATATTTATTTTTGTAAAATTTGTATGCATTTTATGGCCTCATATTATATTGAAAAACTTTAAATTGTACATTTCAAAAGCATTTTAAAAAGACTGAAAAAATATAAACTAAAATGCTTAGAATATATATTTATATATTTAAATAATAATATCATATTTTTGTATAATTATTATGCATGTTGATTTTATTGCCTAATATTATATTGAAATGCTTTAAATTGTATGTTTAAAAATTATTGTGACATCAAAAGATATTTGATAACTAAAAGGTGATTAAAATGCTTAAACATTAAAGCAGATTACCATTTACAGCAGCTAAAATATACTAGATAATATAATACTATTTGACTATTAATATTTTTGTATAATTATTATACATGCAGTTTTTATGGCCTCATATTATACTGAAAAACACACTAATTGTACATTTAAAAATCATTGTCACACTAAAAGACTATTTAAATTGACTAATAGGTGATTAAACTGCTTTAAACAATTAAAGCAAATTACAAGTTACAGCACCTACTGTAAATATAATATAATATAATATATGAGCAATATCACACGAGTAGCCGTGCGATATGGCTGTATATCAGCACGGCTGTAATTCGGAGCGTGCTGATATACAGCCATTTCGCACAGCTATGAGTGTAATATTGCGTTAATACAATGGTTCGACGGCACAAATGTGTAAATAAATAAGAACAACAACGGAGTGTCTTTAAAAACCCTCTTTTGTGAGGAACTATACTTTCTTCTGCCACAGATTCAAATCTCAAGTTTACAGTTTAACAGTTGAGCCCAAGCCTCCATTACTAATGCTAAAACGTCACTTTAGAACTATTAATGAAGGAACGTTGAGTCGCTTCATTGAAACTCACTGTAATATGTAGAGTATCATGAGAGAGAGAGATCGCCTGAGATATTCTTCAGGTCAGTCTTATATTCATAATCTCAAAATCAGTTTGAATGTCCGCTGAGGAAAGCGATATCTTTTGTCTTTGTCCTTTTAACATTTAAGACATTCCCATGACAGTGCTAGCCAATGCATTTGTCAGTTGCGTCTCGTAAGATATTTAAAGTAAAAACAACATCCTTGTTTCCATGTTTCCATTTCAATATAAGTCTTTGCGACTGACTGACTCACTCATAAAGACAGTCTTTGCCGGCATCTCATGGAGTATTAATGTAACTTATAATGTAACTGAAGTAATGTAACTAAAGTCGAAATCACTAACAGACTCTTTCTCAATACCAAATAATATTAATTACTAAACAATATTATTTAAATTAACAACAATAACCATTGTAACAGTATAAGAAGTAAAATAGGAAATAAACGCAAGCAAACAGTTCAGTCAAACATACAAAAGCAGTGCTCTAGTTAGTACAGGAATTAATTTCAACGTAAATATAAAGTTATGAAACTTAATATAGCCCTTAAGCCAAATCTATTAGCTCTGGAACAAGTAATATATTAATACGACCAAAGATTGCCCGTTTGATATACCTAAAACGAATTATACCTCATGTTTAAACACTATCTACGTAAGAGCTAGTGGCAAATTCCCGAAGGACTGGCCGAGATGAAGCTGTTCTCTGTGGATACATGAGCGCTGAACGGTCGCTGACGGCCTGGAGCTCGCATCTCCAAAAGCGTCTATGTTTACATCGCATATCTGAGGTCTAAACAACTATATTCTCACCTAAAAAACAGTAGTATCTTTAAAAATATGGTGGGTTTTCTCGTCTGCCATGACACTTACTTGTGAGTTGTGAGAATGCTGACAGCGGAGTGATAATATAATAAAATATAATATAATATAATATATGATATAATATGTGCTCTCTATACAAACAATATATATACAACTTTTAACCTAAAATCTAGATTTTGCAAAAAAGTTCATGCCCATGATTTCTATATAAAGAACCATTGTTTTTCCATCTGTATTCATACACAATAAAGTGCATTAATTTTTCTTACTCAGTATGTTGGCTGTGTTCTCAGTGGTGAAATCTATTTCTGGCTCGGTGAAGTATTCAGATGCCACACATCTCCCCTTCTCTGGCCCTGAGATAGAAAGAGAGACAGAGAGAGAGAGACAGGGGAACAAAGGGAGACAGGGACACAAAGACAGACAGAGAGAGGGTGTACAGACAGAGTGGGACAAAGATTGACAATGACAGTAGGGGAGACAGGGACAAACAGAAAGAAACACAGCAATGATTTTGGTCCAAACACTGAGAAGAGAGGCGAGAAAACTCACATGCATTACACGTATAAACTGCACTTATAGTCAGAAGCATCATGCAGTTTTTTTTGTTTTTTTTTGCATTGGTGGCTGTCCTGACTTACTTGGTGGCCTGAGCAAGATAAGAAATCTATACATTATATCATATAAGAAGTAAGAAGAACAGGAGTTTTTTTTGTTTTTTTACTTTTTGATGCAAAATGTGTGCATTTTGTGAGAAAAATGTTGATATGAAGACAACAAAATTAAATAACTGACATTATTGAACATGTTTGTTAAATATTATCTGGAAAATATTTATTTTAATTAAGTTTACTGCATACAGCATATCTAATTATATTTATAACCTTGCATTTGCTCGCAAAACACTTGTGAAGGAAATAATATGAGGTGAGAGTAAAAAAAAAATCAGTAGTACTTTTGGAAACACAATAGTTTAGCGAGCGAGAGCAAATGTTTCTGAGGGGAACACAATATTTTTTGTGAGAGAACGCAAATGTTTTGCTAGCAAAAGCATTGAAACATAATTTCTCTTTATATGCAGATTACCTTTTTCTTATTGTTAAAAAAACTGTCAAAATGTTAAAATAAGCTACATTTATTTCATGACTTTTGACCAGTCTTTGGAAAGCAGAATAAAATATAAATAAATATTGCAAATGTGAATATAAATTAATAATAATTACATTAAACATATTTCATTAAATTTTAACCCTTGTGCGTCAATTAAAAAAAGTTACACATAGGTCCAAAGAAGTTAAAAAACTGTCATAAAAATGTGAAGCTTGGGAGCACAGTGTCATTTTAAAGAAGACCCTTGGCAGATTATTGTTGAAGTAAAAAAAAGTTTAAGAATTTAAAGTAAAATAAGAAAAAAGTTATAGAGGTTTAAGTTTATGAAAATGATTTATGAACATTATTTTATATATAAAAAATATATTTTATAAAACATGTTGAAACTGGTAGAAAATCAAAGCCATAAATCTAAATAAGTCGTGTTCCAAATTTGATGTTGATATCTTAAAAAATGAGCTTTCAGTAAGATTTTGTTTGGGCGCAGTACCAAACTTTCCCCATTAGATGGCAGCAAAGCTCCACTGGTGCACACAAAATGTTAATTTTGAAGCCTTGCCAACAGAATGAAAGCCTATTAACAAATATTGCATCATTGGGATTAAAAATTGCAGTTTCAATGGGTTTCAATGGGGATATTTTTATCCTTAAGGTCCTGAGAGGAACTATTTTGTGTACCTATAGTTTAAAATAGATTTATAAAAGGAAATGGGGGTGAAATAGTAAAATTCCAATAAAAATACACACCTGAGCCAAAATTTATGCAGATGGCATTAACACAGGCAAAATGATCAAAATACAGAAAAATGAAAAAGACAAAAATGTACAAGGCTTAAGAGCACACGTTAACATTGACAATTGCTAAAATACATTTTTCTCGCAAATCTTTTACAGACCTCCTTGTGGCCCCCAGTTTGAAAACCTGTTTTGGACAAAGTATTTTAACCTACAATCATTTTAATTATTTTAATTTAATTATAATGTAATTTCAGTTACATTTAAAATCAACTTAAAAATCTGAAGAGGCACTAAATGGGCATGACGCTTCTGCATAATGTGCATGAAAGAAGGGCACATTAGACCTCGCTCTTGGCACACACACATATAAAAAAAGATCTTTTTTAAACACATAAATCATATGCTCTCTAGAGCGCATGAAGAGAGTGCAAATTATACACACAACACACCTAATGGGCAAAGAGTCTTCCTGTTGTGATTTTTCAAACACCCACATACAGGCAAACTAAATACCAGAATTGGTTAAGCTAGAAAAAAGGTGACATCATCCTCACACTTCTCTTAGTCAGCCATTTGCCACCAACTGGTGTGGCATCGTTTCAGTCCACCTCAGCACTTCCTGTCAGTGTCATGAAAACAAACCAGCATGCGGTGCAAAGCAACATATACAATTGCAACACAAAAAAGATAAGGTCTTTTCCTTAAAGTGCCCCCATTATGCTTTTTTAAGTGCCCTCAAACAGTGTAGTTGTAGCGGTTTTCTGCGCTGCGAACGCAAATCCACTTTGCATGTACTTCCAAAGGATGAGGAACTGATCCGGTAAAACCTACTGCGTTGTTACTGTACATATCACCGTGTATAAAAGTGTTGAGGAAGCCTCCAGAGCTGAAATTCAGATATGGTAATGGGAGTTTCATTTCCAATACATGCTTTAAGCAGTAGACCAATCACAACAGACTGGGCCATCTGACCAATCAGAGCAGAGTATTCTCTCGGAAAGGAAGGGTTTAGAGCGATAGACTCCTTTATCAAACCATTTCAGACACTGTGAGAAAAGAGGTGATGCTGCAATGTACATTATGAGAAAATTAAAGTGTTTTTTTGTAGGAGACATCCAAAACAAAACTAGGAACGTTTAAAATAGCAAAATAGGGGCACTTTAAACAAAACTGAAAAAGGCTTGCTTCATTGCATCTTTTATTAGCCTAGGAATTTTATGTGGTTACTGATTTGGCATCTTGCAGTGGTTTGCCCACACAGCCTCACTAGTTTCTGTTACAATGTGTGGCACGATTTAGGAGGGTGATGCAACAGGATGCCACACCAGTGCGGTGCAGGGACACTGAAGACCAGCTGCATAACACAGCAGGATGCCACACAAATAAACTGCAACTTAACCAAGGGATTTAGATGACACTACCATTCGATGATACACCGATGCACCTTTGGATCTGTGAGCAAAACCTGATGCAGGAGTCGATGTCGAGAGGAAGTGATGCTTGACACAGCATGACGCCACAATCAATTGCCATTTGGTTTTTAATCAGGCATCTGTCTCAGCAACAAACTGGGGTGCGTTTCCCATATAATGATGTAACTCACTGATTAACTACTACAGTAGGTACAATGCATCACTGGAGAAACTAACCAACAATCACGACTGTTTCCCAAAACCGCAGTAACATGGTTGCACCTCTGTAGCTAGAACCAATATAGGACTGTCGCAGGTGCACTCAAAAAAGATTCTAGCTGTTTGCTCAGTTTATTTAAATAAAATAAACTGAAACAACACAAATCTTTAGTTTTTAACTTAAAGGGTTGGTTCACCCAAAAATTAAAATTCTGTCATTAATTACTCACCCTCATGTCGTTCCAAACCCGTAAGACCTTCGTTCATCTTCAGAACACAAATTAAGATATTTTTGATGAAATCCAAGGTCCAGAAAAGTATTAAAGACATTGTTAAAACAGTCGACGTGACTGCAGTGGTTCAGCCTTAATTTTATGAAGTGACGAGAATACTTTTTGTGCACAAAAACAAAACAAAAATAACGACTTTATTCAACAATATCTTCTCTTCCCTGTCATTATCCTTACGCAGGTGACGAAGTATGCATAGTGAAGGCTTCCATGTTTATGTCCGAATGCCGGCTCAGTATTGGCCAAAGCTGATCATGTGAGCAGCACGATGCATGCATGTGATTCTGACGCAAGAGCCGGCCAATAATGAGTTGGTGTTCTGACATAGAACCTGGAAGCGCTGGACGAAAACAACATATGAGAATGACACAGAAGAGAAGATATTGTTGAATAAAGTCGCTATTTTTGTTTTGTTTTTGTGCACAAAAAGTATTTTCGGCACTTCATAAAATTAAGGTTGAACCACTGCAGTCACATCGACTGTTTTTACAACGTCTTTAATACCTTTCGGGACCTTGAAATTGTTGATTATATTGCTGTCTATAGACGAGTCATATACCTCTCGGATTTCATCAAAAATATCTTAATTTGTTTTCTGAAGATGAACGAAGGTCTTACGGGTGTGGAACGACATGAGGGTGAGTAATAAATGACAGAATTTTCATTTTTGGGTGAACTAACTCTTTAATTGTCATTTGCACTCAATTTAATTACGTTAAATGAAATTAAATTTGTAAAATGTTAAGTTAACTTAAACTATTTGTGTTAGGACTACATGAATCTTTTCTGTTGCATTGAATCAATCTGGATTTCTAGTTCCCAGCATGTTTTGCATACAGATAGATCAGAAGAGTAAATGTTGAAAATAAGTGCTGTTTAATGTGTTTTTTATTAAAGGGAAAGGCTTGTTAGTGTTTGATGTTCAGTTATGCTGAACATTTAAAAGAGTTTCTATGTTGAAATTTTTGTGATTACCACTTTGCTGAGGAGCAGAGCTTGTTGTTACTGTAGGTTGTGGGTGGCGACATTAAACTATTATGATTTTTGCTTTACTCTTTGAGCCATAGCTTTGCAGGCATCAATGAAATGATTGATAATTTCTTGTTCATTATATTCACATGCTATAGCTATAAAAAGTTATGTATGAACATGTTCCAGACTAGCTATTTATTGTAACTTGAAGTAAGATTAGTTGATTACAGTGCTGCTCTTCTTCATATGCAGATTAAGCCATCTGCGTACGGTCTATGCCCCACTCTTCACCACAATGGTAACCACAACAACTTGATGAATTTAAGTTCATACAACAAGACTGCAATAAATCAGTCCAACTCAACAAATTCTTTTTTTTCTGATACAAGAACCTAAATTGATTAAGTTTGTTCAGCAATCTATTTTTTGTTTAAATGGACTTGTTGAAGTCTTGTTGTATGAACCTAACTTAATTGAGTGGAAAAGTTTTCCTTAATTCAATAACATTCAATGAACAAACTATTTTTTTTGAGTGTAGAGGAGTATAATAACTTCTGCTAATTAATCTATTCAAGATCTCCAAGACGCTGCTGTAATGAACATGGTGCCTAATGACTACTTCAATGTTTTTGTTCCATGACATTTTGCTTTATTTTATGTTTGATTCATCGCGGGTTCCCGCATACGTCATTTTCCGGAGTTCTCTTGCGTATTTTACGCACATGAGCACTCTTCAAAAATGGTGCTTATTGTTGATACGCTAAAATATCTAGATTAAAATGTATATATAAATTTAAATAGAACGAAAGATATCCACCTTATTCCTGAGGAGCTTATTGCATTTTGAATTAGCACTTCCGTTTTTGGGAACTTCCATTCAAAAACACTGAAATGAATAATTTCAAATCATAAGGTTGCCCTACATATAAAGCTTATCTGTCAGTTTGACTGAATGAGCTGTCAGTTTTCCTTCATATTTTATTTTCAGACATCATGAGAATAACGTAACACTTGGTATTTTAACATGACACGTTATAACAAAAATATCTATGGCAAGAGCTCTTTTTAGTTTTCCTCATGATTATTTACTATTTTCCCTTTTGCATTCCACAGTAACAGTAAGAAAAAGGATAACATATACTGCACATCTGTGGTCTGTTCTCCTGATTTAATTTATGATATATCCCATTAATAATTCACTGGAATGCACAAAGAATCTCTTGTTTTTCTCCTCAAATCCTCACATCTCTTTTCAGGTTTGTTTTCACAGGTGAATGCAATTTATTATCTGTCAAAATGACGGAAAGCACTTTGAAATAATATGACGCAATGCTGAAGTTAATGAACATTTTTCATTAAGGCAACGGATGTCACATAATACAGTGATATTTAACTCATCTGTTATTGCTGTGGAAAGAGTCGCACTTTTGGGGTTATTCATGTGCTGTTGAAAGAACCTTGTTGATGCTTTTACACTTTTAAATGTCCTTTTCAATGGTTGAAGGGTGAGTAGAGTAATGTCATCTCATTGTACCCAGTTTACAAAACATGTATTATTGTGTTTGTAGAGCGAGCCTTTCACTGATTGTTTACAGCTTAATGGAAGTTACACCCATAATTCGCGCAAAACGTCATGGGGCGTAGGAATAAGGGGGATAGAATGTACTGAATGTTAGGTTACTTATTGTGCCCAAGATCTATTTAAGTCCACAAGTCATTTAACAAGAAACTATGCTTCTAACCACAGCTCGAGAGCTTTGCAGTTACAACTGCGTAAGTTTGCTATGCTGTTTGTGAATGTTCGCTGGAACTATGTTTTCAGGAAACGTCAAATCATTGAACTGTGTTTGTAATGACAGAACTTGCAACCATAGTTAGTCAACGACACTTTCGGGAAATGCACTCCTGGTTAGATGATGCAGCTCTATCAGTAATGGTACCTACCAGCCACAAAACAGACCCTCCAGAGTCCAGAATGCAGAGCCATCTTCACCTCATTGGTCTGGTTCTGCTGCAGGACAATGCCCTCTTCCATTAACAGCCAGTAGTCCGTCGACACAGCCACACCGACCAGGAGCAGCCCGCACGCCCCAAACACAGACGACAGGAGCGTCAGTGCCCTGGTGCTAAATGAACTCATCTAAAAAAGACGGGAGAGAAGAACATGAATAAATACATAAACAACCAAACATGCAATATAAAAATATAACATGTAATAAAATAACATAAAAGGGTTAGTTCACCCAAAAAATATGTTTTTGATGAAATCCAAGAGGTTTCTGATCCCCACGAGAAAGTAACGTAATTACCACATTCAAGGTCCAGAAAAGTAGTAAAGACATCGTTTAAATAGTCAACGTGACTACAGTGGTTCAACCTTAAAGGATTAGTTCACTTTCAAATGAAAATTAGCCCAAGCTTTACTCACCCTCAAGCCATCCTAGGTGTATATGACTTTCTTCTTTCTGATGAAAACAATCTGAGAAATATTAATAAATATCCTGACGCATCCGAGCTTTATAATGGCAGTGAATGGGGGTCACTAGTATGAGCTGAAGAAAGTGCTTCCATCCACATCCAGAAGCTCGATATTTGACTTCATAACTTGTTTAAATATGGATATTTTTTACACAAACGTGTCGTATCGCTTCAGAAGGCCTTTATTAACCCCCCAGAGCCTTGTGGAGCACATATTTATGATGGATGGATGTGGATGGAAGCACTTTCTTCAGCTCATACTAGTGACCCCCATTCACTGCCATTATAAAGCTCGGATGCATCAGGATATTAATATTTCTCCGATTGTTTTCATCAGAAAGAAGAGAGTCATATACACCTAGGATGGCTTGAGGGTGAGTAAAGCTTGGGTTAATTTTCATTTGAAAGTGAACTAATCCTTTAATGTTATGAAGTGACGAGAATACTTTTTGTGCACAAAAACAAAACAAAAATAACTTTATTCAACAATTTGTTCTCTTCTCTGACATTCTCCTACGCTGTTTATGTTGTAGAGACAGTGCATCGCTTCCAGGTTAACGTCAGAACGCCGACTCTCTCGAAAACCTTTCGGATTCCCTCAAAAATATCTTAATTTGTGTTCCGAAGATGAACGAAGGTCTTACGGTTGTGGAACGACTTGAGGGTAAGTAATTAATGACAGAAATTTCATTTTTGGGTGAACTAAGCCTTTAAATAATATACAAAGTTTTCCCATCACAGGAATAAATCACATTTTAAAATATATAAAGTAGAAGGCAGTTATTTTAAATTGTAGCAATATTACAAAATATTACTGTATGTTTGATCAAATAAATGCAGCCTTGGTGAGCATAAGAGACTTTAAAAACATTAAAAATATTCTTACTGACCCTGAATCAATGCTAGTGTATGTTCTGAACAAAACATGATACATCTGATCACATAAACAAACAAATAAATGAACACATAAAATAACACATAACTTTATATATATAAGCAATCCTATCCTGTCACTATGTGTGTTTCGAACCCATGAGCTTGGTGTTGCAATTGAGTATTCAAATGACACAAACTGCCATTTGTATTTAATAATGTTGCTGCTTACCTTTTGTTGGATCAAACCAACTTATGTAGTCACTTAAGTAGTCACAATTATTATTTTATTAATAAATAAAATAATTCTACTCAGTTTGCACCATTCAGCAACTTATATCTCTGCAAAAGTTAAATAACCATTTGACAATGAGTCATTCTTTCTTAATTTCAAACTCTTGAATTGTTTTACTGGCTTTTGTTTCAATATCAACCATTTGCCACTTAAGGCCAAGAATTATTATATTAGCTGTGCCTGAAGGGCTTGATGAAAATTTTTTCTCCATCGACTACTGAACTAATGTGTGACTCATCAACAGAACAAACAGATGAAGGACAAACAGTGTCCTTTAAACAGTGTATGACTAAAATGATTAGGGGCAAGCATGCAATGAGACATATCTTCAGAATTATATGAGTGCTTAAAGACACTATAAATCATTTGCTATTTTATTTTTATGGCTTTAGGCTATAATGAACAAGACAAAATAGCAGGAAAGTGCAAGGGAGAGAGAGGGAGAATGGGATTGGGACACAAACTGGATTCTGCACCCTATGTGAGCCCGTGCACTACCCACTGTGCCATGGCTCAATGTTAGCTATTAATCAACTAGCCCCTAAAAGGTCTGTATTCCAACAAATAGGCAATTACACAAGCAGATCATTAGCTAAATTCATTGTTTTTAGGGTTATAGAACCGATGGTTGTTGTAATACCCTGCAGTAAAGCATCACAGCTGCGTATTGCTTTATATCTGCTGAATAGATTGACACATCAAAGCTTGAAGGTAAACACAGAAAGAGAGAATCAGAAAGAATAATCAAGAAATAGAAAATGTGAACAGTATCGGAAAGGTTTTGCAGTGTAATACCTTCTGGATTGTTACACATTTTGCACTCACGCTCTGGAACAAGAATGAAGATTTGATTGGCATGCCTCCAGAAGAGCCACAATTCCCTTAATTTACAGAATGGCACCATATAGCCGCTGGATTAGAAGCCCGGAAAATTAACATTTTTTTAGGCTTGGTTTTTGGCAGGGGGAGAAGAACACAATAATGGGTTATTATTGGTGAAATCCTCTTCGGTTAGTGTCGGGAGCCCCTAGGGTGTGCTTGATATGAATGAAGGATTCGTAGTGAATAGTGGTTTATGTGTGAGGGTTAAGATAATCCATAGAGCATTGACAGAGCAGAGCAGAGCAGAAAAGAGGAGCTTTGAAGAAGTTAAAGGTGAGGAAAAATGGCTTCGGGAAAGATAATATGGTGAATAATGAAGTTCCTCTGAAGAATGCATTAGCACTTGGTGTACTAGCATTGGAATGGTAGTACATTTTATGAAGAAGTAGAGTGTGCATATGCAAAAGTCCCTTTTAGGGATGTTGCGCGTGGTTGCCAGGGCATTACTACGCAGGGTCTGAAGTGTTCAGAGCAGCTAGGGAACTCTGGATGGTTGGTTACTGGCCTCTCAAAAAAAGCTTTTATTTTTCATCCAGCAAGCAAAAATGATTGCTTAAAATAAACATTTTATATATATATATATATATATATATATACATACACACACACACACACACACACACACCCACACCGTGGGGCCTGTTTCGTACCTATCACGGATCAACAACGATCCGTTGCACCCCTAATATCGTTTTTTCCGAAGCCGTTGTTGATCCGTGATACATACTACAAGCCCCACGGTTCGGAACGCATGTAATTCCAGGATTTATTGCGCTTAGCCATTACATACTGAAAGTTTATTATTTGCACGTTTGTACGTCTTAACAATTTAAAACACTCACGCGTTTTTAATCAATTCAAATGCAATAAGAGGCAAAATTCGCAATCGCACGTTGTTTTCTGTGCGCACGCACGCACACAGAGGCGCCTTTCAGATGGCGCGCGAACATATAACAGAGCGCTATTTCGCGACTCCATGAGCTTGAACGGACACATACACAAAAAAATGATCTCAAAATCTCCGTCTCGACAAGTATTCTAGTATTCTAGTCTGTTATAAAGTCTTAAGTGAACATAAAAAGTTGAGATAACTTGAGAAAGAAATCGGATGTGTTTCATCATATTGATTCCGTGCATTCGGTCGTGCATTCATACATTGGTTCCGTGCATTTAGTGACAGCAGCCTAACTGCTATGTCATTAATTTTCAAACAACAAAACAACTTTAACAATGATTAATCTATATTTAATGTATACAGTGAACACTATGCATGCAGCTTAATTACAATTATATTTATATTAATTAGCCTATTACATTTTTGTACCTAAATACTAGGCTACTGTTAGACCAAACTATTTGTAACTGTTCTGTAGTATTTATCTGTTTTAATTCGTTTATTCTTATTTTTACTGTCTGTTCATTTGTCTTTAATAATGTTTGAACTTTATCAGGAGTTTTTGCTGTGGTATCAAAGTACTTAAAGTGTAATAAGTAATAAAAATAGTAATAAATAAGTAATAAATGAGAAGCAAAGTTACATTTGTCTTAAACCCCCATTTTTATTTGTTTTATTTATTTATTTTTTTGCTGATCTGAAAAATGATCTGATCTGTGACTTGAAAACCATAATATGATCCGAACCATGAGTTTTGTGATCTGTTGCTTTTATATATATATATATATATATATATATATATATATATATATATAAGCCAAAATTTAAAATATTTAAAATAAAAAGTAGTTTATAAAATAAATTAAATAATAATATAATATAATAATTAAATTAATAATTAAATGTACTAATTTAATTATTTATATTTAAATTATTTGTAAATAATTTAATAAATTAAATATGTGTGAGTGTGTGAATAGAGTACAAGTAGCATATGGTCACACTGTACAGATGATAAGAAAGAAAATACATGAATAAATCATAGTGGTCAATATGTGCAAAATTGTGCATACTGCAGAAACAGCTGGTCATGTGATACAGCTATTGAAATGTAAATGTGCAGGTACCAATGTAACCCATTTTAAAAGCCGTGAGGGGCGAAGCGAGTAGAAAGACACTCAGTGAAAGAGAAAAATATAAAAGAGAGCAAATCAAGGCTACAGGGTGGGAGAAGAAACAGTGAGGCAATTGGGAGCTGTCCGTCACAGTGGTGCTGAAATCAGGCGACACACAGACCTGTGTTCCTCCACCAAAAACAATGTAATCTTGATCAAGAAGGGTTTCTGGGGGTTAAGCGATTTCTGTCATATGTTTATGAAAATACAAAGTATAAAATATTATATTGATATATAACATACATATGCATATATGTATAAAATAAAAATTAAAAGGAATGTGGATTCAAGAAAAAAGTAATCGAAAACTTTTGTGTAACTGTCCAGTGCTGTAATATCTACATTGGGCTGAAAATCTGGCAGTCCAGTAAAGAAAATAATAAATCCCTCACTGCTGTGACCATTAAAAACACTATAACATAACTTAACCAATCTAAAGCATCAGCCACTATTAGCCTTAAAGCACAACAGAGCAATATCCAGTCGTCCTTTATTTCTTCCAGGAGATTTAGGCAATATAGGTCTTATGTAGGAGGGCGTTCAAAATATGCCAGACATGACCACATTTAGAAAGACAGCCCTCGTGGTGTACTGGGGGTTCCACAGATGGTGTGTCCACTCGACTGGGGAGCAAGAGCCCAGGGGGAGTGTAGTTTTCTGTAGAGATGGCAATATGTTCCCCTGTCAGCAGGTTAGGCCAACTGGCAAGTGGGAAGAGTGTGGGAGGAAATGAGTAGAGAAAACAGAGAAATGTGTGCTTTATGAAAGGATGGTATTCAAGTATTTAGAGCAAAAGGACTGAGAGAGAAAAAAAAGGAAGGGGTCTGGGGAAAGACCTTGGCCCAAAATATCTCAGAGGACAGTCGCGCATGCAGGCCTGCACGCATGTGCGAGCTCTCAATGACACACGCACATGCATTCACATGTGCACATTCATGATTTCAGATATAGCGCACCATTCATAAAGCTCAAAGTAATATCTTCATTCCAGCAAAGCCACAAGAAGGCAGAAAATAATCATACCTGACTCAAGGCAGAATCAAAAAATATATATAAATAATTCGGCCATTCTACACGTCACTTTGTCCTCATCCGCTCTCTCTCTCTCTCTCTCTCTCTCTCTCACACACACACACACCCCATCATAAAGGAGACTTTCCTTAGAGTTCTTTTGTTTTTATATTGAGGTAATGATATTTCATATCCTCTCTAAACCTTACAGAAACATTTCTTCATCTTTACTTTTTCATTAGAACATTGTTTAGCATATTAAGCCGTTTTCCTCACGAGGACAGTTTGTTGAACCCCACAAAGTAATTTCACAAAGTGATTTCAGATTTTACTACTTTGCAACCATACAATATAGGCAAACATGACCCTCACAAACACCTATTTCTTTATCATTATAGGGACTTCCTTATTTGTATTTATACTCTGCTAATGATATTTTCTATCCCTTGCCTCTAAGCACAACCCTTACAGAAACATTTCTAGATACATATCATTAGATAATTATTTAGCATATTTCTATAGTATGTTAGCTGGTCCCCACTATGTAGTGGATTTCAGGTTTTACTATCCTTATTGTATGGATATTTGGTCCTCACAATGAATTCAACCCCTGACCCTCCAAACAAACATCGTGTCTCCTTCTCAAATCTTCACAACCGCAGTACTCTTTTCTCGTAGCGTTACCAAAAGTCAGCACTAGAGAAATGAGCAACATCCATGACACATACCAGTCCGTCCACGACACGAGCCCATAACCTAACTACGAGTCTCGCGCTAAGTGCGACAAAAAAAAAAAAATGAACGATACAAAACTCACAAATAACAATTTCGACTTTAGTCGCAAAATAGAGAAAATAATGTTAAATTAATACATGTAAAAAATGAAATAAATCAGCGTTTCACTATAGTGCGTGGTCCGCAGGACTACTGGATATGAATTGACTGGATCTGTCATACTTGGCTCGAAAGCACCGGAACGAATCGATCTCTCGACTTGAAACTATGCTGTCTAATCACGCGCCACTCATACAGCGACGGTAACGTGCATGAAGAAAGAAGAGCACGAGCACTCACCCTCCAGCACGCGACCCAAGTCAGCGCTGCACAGGCGTCGAGAGGAATAACCAAACGCCTGGAAAACCTTGACAGATTTTGCAGTTTTCTTCTCTCTCTACCTCACTCGCTCTTTCACACACTAACACACACCACACACACGCGTGTTCTCTTCCTCTCTTTCTCGCTCTCTCTCTCACGTCGCTCGCTCGCTCTCACTCTTTCAGCACTGCGGTGATTTGGCTGAATGGGGATGGGATGACAGAAGAGAGACTTTCACTCAGTTTGACGCTGATGAGGCTCAATAAGGTCACAGTTAGTTTTAGGTCTGCATATGTCGGTGAAGGCATGTGAGTCATACAGTATACGGTTAACATTTAATTAGCAGATTGTTCCCTAAACAACAAAAATTGTGTCCATTAAAACTAAAATGCATACATGGTTACTTAAGTGTGCTTATGCTACTTTTATGCAATCTTTTTAATACATAAAGTAATCTGATTCCAATAATTGCACAAAAATGTTTTTTTATTATATAACAATATACTTTTACAGTATACTTTTATGTTAAGTATATGTATGGTCTTAAAAATATAATATAAAATATATTCAATTCATATTTTTACAATAAAACACATATATTGTCTTTCAAAAATATATATTTTAAGGTAACTAATGTAACTTTTACTAACATTTTATACAGTGCATATTTACACTAGTGTCATTTGGACTCTGTAAATGTACACGTCATTTAGATGACTGTACATTTAGTTCCTAACTGTGAGTCATTAAAGTATATAGTAACATTAATATACCGACCAGTTCTGTAAACTGATCTGTAAAACAAATGGATAGCACAAAAGAAGACTACATTGTCTTAAAGTTTGTCCAAATTTGTCTCTGCAACTGTGTCTGTAACAGCAAAGGCAAAGCACAAACACAAAACACCACAAGGATAACACACAAGACATTAAAATAACACAATAAACAATAATAAAGCAACATCAAGGGCAACCTAAAGCAACCCAAAGTACATACATGATAAAAAATCTGTTTGAATGTCCGCTGCGATCTTGTCCTTTTAACATTTAATGGGTTTTCCCATGCCCTCCTGACACTGACAGCGCTAGTCAAAGCATTTGTCATTTGCGTCTTGTTCTGTGTTCACAAGTTTCAATATAAAAGTCTTCGCAACTGAGTGACTCGCACATAAGGACAATCTTTGACGTAATGTAACTTCTGTTGCTGTTCACGGTCAGGGACTATTTTTTCCAGCGGAAGGAAGCCTTTTAATGATTTTACTTCATGAAAGTTGCATTGATACATATTTTTTGGCTTTAGTATTTGTATTGTGTGGTAACCGTTTTATAAAAGCAATAAGCCCTGTGAAGCCGTGGTTTACAGTGAATTTACTCTGCTCCGCGTTGTGCCTAACAATGCCCCTTAGCTGTTATAAATTCACTGTAAACCATGGCTTCTTGGGGCTTATTGCTTTATTTGAGCTGTTTTAACTGAAAGCAATTTGCAGTGACGTATCTTAAAATATACGAAATGTCTCAAGATTCACACCAGTAATGTTTTTTTCTAAGGCACATTTATAAAAGCCATTTCAATGCCCTAATTGAACTTAGGCCTAATCCTGGCTTCATCTAAGCCCTGTCTGTGAAACCAGGTCATAATAGTTTGGAGAGGGATTTTCTCTTTACTTATTATATACCTACTATATAGGGAGATTGACACTTAGTTATAAAATATCACTTTAACAATATACTTTTACATAAAAATACATTATTTAAAATATATGAACTATAATATAAGATTAAAGTAATTCTTTGACATTTTAAAATATAATATTCTGCACTGTATGGTTAGTAAATTAAAGGGTTAGCTCACCCAAAAATGAAAATTCTGTCATTAATTACTCATCCTCATGTCTTTCCACACCCATAAGACCTTCGTTCATCTTCGGAACACAAATGAAGATATTTTTCATAAAATCCAATGGCTCAGTGAAGCCTCCATTGACAGTAAGACAATTAACACTTTCAGTGCCCAGAAAGGTAGTAAAGATATATTTAAAACAGTTCATGTGACTACAGTGGTTCAACCTTAATGTTATGAAGTGACGAGAATACTTTTTGTGTGCCAAAAAAACAAAATAACGACTTTATTCAACAATATCTAGTGATGGGCGATTTCAAAACACTGCTTCATGAAGCTTCGAACCATTTCAATGGTTCACCACTGGGGGGTGTGATTTTTGGCAGTTTGATACACGCGCCGAACCACTGAATCAAAACAAAAGATTCGTAAAGCTTCGAAGCTTCATGAAGCAGTGTTTTGAAATCGCCCATCACTAGATATTGTTGAACAAAGTCGTTATTTTGTTTTTTGGCGCAAAAAAGTATTCTTGTCGCTTCATAACATTAAGGTTGAACCACTGTAGTCACATGAACTGTTTTAAATATGTCTTTAGTACGTTTCTGGGCATTGAAAGTGTTAATTGTCTTGCTGTCAATGGAGGCCTCACTGAGCCATCAGATTTTATCAAAAATATCTTAATTTGTGTTCTGAAGAAGAACGAAGGTCTTACAGGTGTGGAACGACATGAGGGTGAGTAATTAATGACAGAATTTTCATTTTTGGGTGAACTAACCCTTTAAGATAATCTTTTACTAACTTTTTTTATAGTGCATTTAAATGGTTTTCACATACATTTTGTTTAGTTTTTTTTTAACTAAAAGCTATGAGAAACAATATTAGGATATAGATGCCCAATATGGACCAGCACAATTAACCTCAACTCTCAAGAAAAACAACTACAAACTTTCTGTATGAAACTCAATGTGAAAGGATGATGAATAACAGATGTTTAGGTCCACAACGCACTGTCAGGTGTCCACTGTACTGCAGTAAAATAAAGCTAATTCTGCTGTGGGAAACTTAGAGATACCACTAGACTGCAGCACATGAGCAGATGTTTATAACACTGCAGTGTGTGTGTGTGTGTGTTGTTTACAGCCTCTACTGTATGTGTGTCTATATGTGATAAACATTTATGTGATAAAGAAAAATCGTGTGTGCTTCAAGGTGCAGCACTGCACAGCCTTGAGCTTTTTACTCCCAACCTGCCCACTGACATTTGGTGGTGCATGTGCATTTGTGCATGTGTGATTGAACAAGGAAGCATAAGGTGAAAAACAAAAGCCTGTCAATTGGAAACATTTAGATTATACCAAAACAGAATGCATATACACAACATAAACCAACAATCACACACCCACGTTTTGTCCTTGGTTACTTTTTCTGCCTTAGTAAGACATTTAACATTCAGTCAATTCTATCTGGATCAATAATAGAGTTTGAGGTTAATAATTCAACAGATAACTGAAGCGTTCTCATCTTTTACGCTTTGCTATTCATTCTATCTGACAGTGAAAGAAAGAAAGAAAGAAAGAAAGAAAGAGAAGGGAAGAATAAACGCACCAAACAGAGGAGGATCACAGCCTACACTGTAAAAAATGGTAACCTGCAAATGTGACCTTAAAGGGATAGTTCACCCAAAAATGAAAATTTGCTGTTAATTTACTAACCCTCAGGCCATCCAAGATGTAGGTGTCTTTTCTTCAATAGAAATGTAAAAAGAAGATTTTTAACTGAAACCCTGGTCTTTGGTGATTCATATACTGGAAGTCAATGGGTGCCATCACTTTAAGAGTAAAAAAAAATATATATATATACAGGCAAAACAAAATGAATACCCATGGCTCCTGATAATACATTGAGGTCTTATGAAGCGAAATGATCGGTCTGTGCAAGAAACTGAACATCATTTACAACATTAATACCTGTAATCCACAGCCTCGGCAAACGGTCCTGAGCGTGTTTACGGCAGTCTGGAGTGCGAGCTTCCTGTCGCATCAAAAAGACACCTACATCTTGAATGGCCTAAGGGTGAATAAAATTAACAGGAAATGTTCATTTTTGGGCAAACTATCCCTTTAAGGAGATATTTCTACCTCTAAGCTTTAATTTGGTTGTGTATGAATATGACATGTAAATGTATTTGGCCACAATTTTGACATTGTGAGACACAGACACGCTTCTGTGAGCATGTAAAGCCGCATTTCCACCAAAATTACCCAGAACAATTTGTCCCAGGAACTTTTTTTTCCCCAGACCTATTGCTAGCTGCGTTTCCATAGCGGTCTAAAGTACTGTGAAGATACTCCGGTGACGTAGTACTGCTCGTGACTTTCCAGTTCCCGCTGGATTTCTTCCTCCGCATATAAGTTTAATAAAGTCTGAACCTCAGTCGTATTTTTTAAACTCCATTGTTGATTCAAATAGCAAACAACTCTTACTGCACGCACTGCAACAGACTTTAGAAAAACGATGGTTGAAATAAAATTGCCGCGTGAACTCAACCAATCAGCATGTTCAGCGCCCAAGTCCCACCCACGAAAGTTCCGGAACTTTGAAAAAGTACTACCTAGCGAGCAGGTACTTTCAGAGGGGGAACTTTTTACCCAGAACTTCATTTAGACCCTGGTTCCAAAGCTCCTAGTTCCTGGGGAAAGTTCCTGCGGTGGAAACGCGGCTATAGATATATGTTGCTGCTTCATCAATAGGCATAATCTTGTAGCAGATCTAGGCAGGTGGAGCTGGGGGAGGTGGAGGCTTTCAGAGGAAGCTTACAGCGGACACTGAACCAGGTTATTTAAATGTTGAGCAAGAAATCTCACTGCAGAATCAGCAGAAGTCAATCGGCTTGCCATGTGATAATAGAGTGATTGATTGCAGATCTATCAGCCTGTGCCATCTAGAGTTTCATGACTGAACTAAAATATATATTTTGAAGAAATTGTTCAAACCAAATTAGACTCTGTAACGACGTTCAAGTTCCTGGAAGGAGGAGGAAGGAACCGGCAAATGATGAATGTAACTTTAATAATAAAATAAACAAACAACAAATGAAAGTAAGTTGGCATCCCCTCACAGATGACTGTCACATATAAATAAAATGAACCAATAACATAAAGTCCCAGGCCTGGTCCTCTCTCGTCCTCCACTGTCATCACTCCTCCTTTTATCGTACCAGAGCCCCTCAGTGGGATTCACTCCATTCCCACGGCTCTCGGCCTCGCCCTGCAAGCCACAGACTCCATTGACTTTCATTGTATGGACAATAATTAAATAAAGATATAAATAAAGGGTGGGTAAGTTATGACAGAATTTTTCAATTCTGGGTGAACTATTTTTATTAAATAAAATCTAACACTTTTAGGTCAACATTTTGCGTGTGTGTGTGTGTGTTCTTGCATACATGGTTTATGAGTAAACAAATGTGCATAATGACATGGGGTTGCCATACGTATTACAACGTAAACATGGTTTATGAGGACACTTCCTGTGTCATCGTAAACCAAATGGCTTAAAAAATTCAATGGGGGAATTATGTCCCCACAAGGATAGTTATATCATAGACATTTTTTTTGTCCCCCTGAGGAAAGCAGCTTATAAATCATTAGTTTTTTGAAAATATAAAAATGCAGAAAGTTTTCTGTGATGGGTAGGTTTAGGGTTTAGTTAATAGAATTTACAGTTTGTACAGTATAAAAGTCATTATGTCTATGGAAAGTCTCCATAAAACATGGAAACCAGTGTGTGTGTGTGTGTAAATTGAAGCAGACAAGGCTTTAAAATATATAGTGATAATATTTCATAAAACAGCTTTAGCTAAATGCATAAATCTGTCATATTCTATTACAGTCCATTTTCCGGTGATTTGCTCTTTTATATAGGCTTCATCCAATTTCTAGAGCTTGCGCTGAACTCAGGCTTCAGTCTGCACACGTATACCAAAAAGGCTTGGCCACTGGCAGTATGTAATGAAGAATTCACTTTATGGTGGTCTCGAGACTGAGTCCCTCTGAGGGTCTTCGTGATCGATCCACTCCAGTAGAGAGGCCACAAGAGGAGGAGTGGGCTAGTCTTTCACTCGCTCATTCTTCTTCTTTCTTCTCTTCCTCCCTCCCACTCACCACTAAACTGCCTCTCCCTTCCTCTTTTTTTTTTTTTTTTGTTTTTGTCTATTTTTAGACCCCTGGTGGGGAAACCCAATACATGTGTGATAAAAATAACACACAGTGCTGTTGACTGACCTGATATCTCCATTCAAGGATGGCCTAAAATCTACATTCAAATCTCCTATAATATTGCGCTTTCAAATATCACAGACAGCGTGACATTTGAAACCAATCAAAGAGCTTTCGCAGCATTCAGTGATGACAGACATGTTCTTAAATGTGCTGGGGGGGAAATTACTCTACTGAGGGTGAACATTTACGATTGTGTTTGAATGATAGCCATATTCACTCACCAAGAAAAATGCTAATTTTAGAGTTTGATTTATATACTTGGGACGATCAGAGAATCCCCAGCATTCCACAGAGAGATAGCCCGCAACCATCCCCTCACTATCATGTCGTTGCTGTGACAACCGTGACTTCAAAGAGGTCTCATCAGAGAGAGGCGGGAAGTAGGGGCGAGTTAAAACATGAAATCAACAGAAAGAGAGAGGGAGAGTTAGAGTTTGATGGAAGAGGACAAGGGAAGGCAGGGATGCAAGAGGGAGAAGCTCACAGTCCAGCCAGAGAGAACAGAGAGCGGGAAATGCACAAGTACCCAACTGAAGATTATGCAAATGAGGACACAGATTATAGGGACATGTACAGATGATTGGAATTCATTTATGCATATATGGATAATTTGTAGGGATATATGCAGCTCGTACAGGGAAAGATGGATGGAGACAGAACTAGAGCAACAGGAAGAAAACAATTTTACAGAGGGTGAAAAAAAAGAAGTTTAAATAATTTTTCAAAACTTGTGTCATTTCTGGTAAAATAAAATAAAATAAAATAAAATAAATATCATAATAAAAAAAAAAATCCCAAGCACTATACCCCTGCAGCTTCACACAGAAAATGAAATCAATTAATTGAAAAGGCATATCATTTCATGTAAGTGTCACACACACACAATGTAGTGCCTAGTATTTTTTTAATCTAAACTAGCATTTATCTTCCTTCTCTTTTCCCTGAGAGCAAAGGCAGTCCTGAAATCCCATAGGGAGTTAATTACGGGCACAATGAGCACTTATGATACGTATATACAAACTTAGCTGGGTTGAACACTTGCACTGAAAGACAATCTCTATCTCTCACACACACACTTGAATATGTGGTTTATGGGAACTTTCTGTAATGGTTTTTATACTCTACAAACTGTATATTCTATCCACCTACACTAACCCTACCCCTAAACCTACCCATCACAGAACACCTTCTGCATTTAAAAAAAGCAAAACAAAAAAAAACATTGTTTATATGTTTTTTAAGCCATTTGGTTTACGACGACACAGGAAGTGTCCATATAAACCAAAAATATATATACGAGAACACACACACACACACATTGGGTGTTCATGTTTTATTGGGACTTTCCATATACAGGTACATAATGATTATTCTATCCCCTAATATCTAACCCTACCCCTAGACACAACCCTCACAAAAAAAAAAAAAAAAAACTTTCTGCATTTTTACTTTTTTCAAAAAACATCATATAATATGACTTATAAGCTGTTTTCCTCATGGGGACCAAAAAAAAAAAAAAAGTCCCCACAAGGTCAAAAATGTATGGTATTACTATTTTTGGGGGGACACTTGGTCCCCACAGTGTATGGGTTTACCAGGATACACACACACAAACACTATTACACTCACTTTTCAAAGTTAGGAAAGTTTTGCAAAAGGTTTACAGTAAAATAAAAATGACAGACAACCCGTTCACAAGTGGACTTATAAAATGAATATGGGCATTTTTTCACTCCTTTATACAATTAAGTTTACTGTATGCAGTCATATAGTGCATGGAAATGATTAAAAGTGTTTGTGTGACGCACTGGATGTTTTTAGGACTGTTATGTTTTGTGGCTGTGACCCAGTTCGGGGCAGCGCTGTGCTGTGCCTTGATGTTCAGTGTGTGTATGAGTGTGAGTGTGTGTGTGTGTGTGTGTGTGTGTGTGTGTGTGTGTGGCCTCGGGCTGTCCAGCTCTGCCACATCTGTGACAAAAATCACTGGAACTCAAAGTTTTTGAGGACTTAGTTCTGAGATGTTACAAGATATCATGAGTTGTGCTCAGTATTCAAGAGCCAGTATTCAGGATATCAAAAAATTGAACACTTTTAATCTGACACATTTGTCAAAAACATAGTATAGGAACCTACATGCATATATATAATTGCATTTACTATGCTGAAATATTTTTTTCCCATTAAACATTGCAAATGAATGAATTAAATGTTACTTTTGAAAAATATGTTGAAACTCCAAACCTCCAACTATATCCAGAAGCCTAATAAAAGCAGTTTTTATTTTACATGGAGCAGATCTCAGAGCTTTAATTACAAATTACATATTACATGTATATTCATACACAGCCTCCAGGAAGATAATCATTTAAAAACGCCCCGTGTCACACGAGTTTCTGAACAGACTATCCTTAATGACAAGAAAAGCAAATATGCAAACTATTCGATATTTTTATGCAAAAAGACCAAACTAAATAATAATAATAAAAATGTAATAAAAATATTAGGATGTACACTACAGTTCAAAGCTTTGGGGTTAGAAAAAGTTTGTGATTTGAAATAAATTAATACTTTTATTTAGCAATGATTTCTGAAGGATCATGTGACACTGAAGACTTGGAGTAATTATGCTGAAAATTCAGCTTTGCATCACAGAAATAAATGACATTTTTAAATATATTATAATTTTAAATAATATTTCACAAAATTACTGTTTTTACTATATTTTGATTAAATAAATGCAGCCTTAGGAGAGGCTTCTTTCAAAACCATTTAAAAAATCTTACTGACCCCAGACTTTTGAATGGTAGTGTACATCCTAAAGACCAGACTAAATAATAATAATAAAAGTTCTGATATTTACATAACGGTTCATTATTCCCAGAATGATTTGTCTTATGGAATATATGTAAATATCTTTAATCAAACATGTGCACCATTGCAGACCTAAATAAAAAGAATATGATCCCTCTTATATGATTTAAAAAAATAAAATAAAATAAAATAAAAAAAAAAGATAAATGCAAAAGGCATGTAAACTTGTGAACTGCAGAGAAATAGAGAGAAAGAATGACAAAGTTAAATTCAGTCAAGGATTATATAAAAACGATTATGTGGAACAAGTCTTTGTTTATTTTCTCATACAGTTGCTCATTACTGTCAGAAATCTACAGAGTGCAAAAAGACACAGACTAGCGCACACAAACACACTTAGAAACTTGCAAATTACATAAGCCCCTTTAGGTCAAAATACAGGCGCAATCTGTTCTTATTAGCTACACTCACACAGGGCTGCTAATAGTCTTGTTAGGAGAAACAGGCCCATTTATTAATTAATTTGAATAATTAGGATACTAAGGTGAGTCAGGAATGAACTAGCAAATGCTTCATTGGCCAACAGTTAAAACAAGCCTATTTAATTATCACCTTGACTTTGCCATTAGTTAAAGTTCAGAGCATATTATTACCTAGAAAATGTCATAACTAAAGGGACATTTAAATTGCCATACACCCACTACTGGCATTCACTACGGCTCCCTTCAATTATCCAACAGACAGAATTGAGTGTGCAGCAGCTTAAGGTGTTAGATCACAGTTTCTCGTTTCTCGGTTTAACAAAATGTCTTAAGGCCACAGCTTGCCATTTGTATCTAATGATGTTTGGATTGCATGTTTGGAGCGTTTGTGTACTGCCGGCAGGACTCGGTTTTTATCTCTCTCATGTCATTAGAGCTTGTAACAGTTTATTTTCCTCATATGTCATATCTGACTTTTGACAACTTGTTCCCAAAAGTGAGAAAAAACTTTGGGACTGTTTTGCTCTTTCATCCTTTGGTTTCTGTTATTACTTACGCTCATTTAGACTGAAGATTTAAGATGAATTCAGGCAAATCAACACTTTTAGTCATCTCAATGGTAATGCTTAATTGAATTTGCTGTATAAAGTAGCCTATGAAAAAAAAGTAGGCTATGTATTCACAGTTGTCAATACAATACAAATTCTGTTTTCATCTTGAATTTGAAAGTAGGCTAAATATTGTGTGGACTTTTTATATAGTCTACATTTTTGTTGTTTTACATTTTACTTGTAACACAATACAGGACATGCCTATATATAAGGCAGGAAAAACTCATTCCTGATTTGCAGTTTTCTCATTCCTGATTTTCTGTGGACGACGAGATATTTAATTGACAGTGACGTGTTACGAGTTTTTTAGCGATGCAAATTAGATTCCTCCGCGTCATAATTACTTGTCCAACATATTATCCAGCATATGCACGTGCGCGCACATATAAAGTGATTCCCCCCGTCAAGCTGCCCCAGTTCAGCCTGAGAGCGCCCCGCTGCTGTCAGTTGTGGCACATGCGCAGCGCAGGATAAATTTATCCACCAGTGTGGAGTTTATTGGTATATTTAATGCGTCAAGACAGGCGGGCCATATTTTCTTTGTATGTTGTCTGCCACGGAGGTTCTTGACCTAAATATGGCTGGCTGTAGTGGATTTAATAGGCAGAAGGCTGTGTAATTGGTTGTCATTCCGATTTATGAGCTGTTGAACGTCTCCGTTTGGGAATTTCCTGTAAAGAAGAATGGAAATGCTGTCCCCTTGTGGCATGGTATGAGAATGCCATGATTTGTGGGCCTTTTATTCGTAATGTCATTACATATTATTACATTGGAAATGTTCCATCACTGAACATACAGTGGAAAAGACTGAGACCACATTGAAAATTTGGACTTCCCCCCATTTAACCTGATTATAAGGGATTTAAAAAATAATAAAATTATTTAAAAATGAACAATATTTCATAATCTCTTTGAATCATTGCTGGTGAACATGGGCAAGTTTTAATTTTTTAATACAAAATTTCACTCAAATTGTTTTGCCAATAAAATAATTTAAATAAAACAGAAGCATTTTTATTAATTGTCTCAGACATTTAAAGCATTTTCATCAGGGATCTGACTTTATACCATCATAGTTTATCATTTTGCTTATAGGCCGAAACACAGAAGATAGAAGAGGCTAGTTGCTTGAGAAAGCTTTAAAGATGCTCTTTAGGTGTTGATACACAGGGCAACTTTTTGATTGGGCAATTTTGCTGAGCGATGTTGTTGTGGGCACTTTCCCATTGAGAATGGGCAACAAATTTCTCTCTGGATATCCAGATAGAAATTTGTTGCCCATTCTCAATGGGAGAATCCAAGCAACATCTTTTGGCAACATTTCTCAAAAAGTTACCCTGTGTTTCATCACCTTTTGAGCAGAAACAACACTTTGCTATAACAAAAAGATACTTCATGGACCATTTTGGGTTTCTCTGATTGCCACACTACAGGCAGAAACCTCTGGAGAACATAGGTGCCCTTTAAAAATTGAAGTTCCTGCAAGATCTCTAAAAAACACTTCAGGCACTTGAAATAAATTTTTGAAGTTTTGTCAGTAAGGAATAGGTATTAGAGATACCTTCAAAAGGATGTGTAGATGTTCTCCATAGGGTTCTTATCAGCGTGACGATCTGAGGAACCCCAAATGGTGCCTCGAGTATCTTTTAATTGTCACAGTGATTAGCAAGCTCCTGCCCTCCACCTCTCAGGATTCAAGTCGGATAATCTCACTGCAGGCATCCATTTCCTGTGATGCTGTAATCCAACTTCCACACAATAGCAGGAGCTCTATCAAGATAGAAATTTTCCTGAGTGCATTTCACCAGAGGCAGCAGTTTATCAGCGCATTTTCGCAAATCAAACCGTTAAATTAATTTCAAATTAATGTTTGTCGTTTTATCTGGCTCTCACAACCATTCCCTCAAATCCCAGATTTCTCTTTTGTCTGTGTGGCTGTCCTTCTCCCAGTATTTCTCAAACCCTCCTGTAAGATTTTTTCATCTCTTATCGTCTTTCTCCTTGGCCTGATTTCTGCTCTACATTCTACTACAGAAAAGGAGGCGAGAGAGAAAAATCTTTCAAAGTCTGGAGAGATGGCCCTCCACTGGCACATCATCAAATAGAATTAGTTTGGTGATAAGACATAATTGAAAGATTCAAACGTGACTCAGAATTGGTGTTTGTTTGAATTAGCTACCATCTATCACAAGCACTGCAGTTCAGAGTAAGACAACTGATGCAAAGAAAGTTTGGTATAAAATCAATACCGAACACTATTTACTCACTTATATATTATCCTACAAGTAAGCGCATATTGAACAAGCCTTTCTCTCTCTACAGCCCTGAAAGGTAAAGATTTTCTTACAGCTCGCCTCTTATTTCCTCCATTAATCTCCAGTAAATGGCCCCTATCGGTTAATTATATTCCCTCAGTGGTGGCATGGAAACAGTGTGGTTACATAAATCTTGCATTTGTAACTAATTAAAAAATGGAAAAGAGAGTTCACAGACTTATGATACAAAAGAGAGAGAAAGATAGAAAGGGGGGATTGCAGCAACAGTCTGTTCAAAATGTCTGATGTTTGATAAATGCTCAATCTATTACTTAGGTAACCCACAGTAACCTCTCATTCTCGCTTTTCTCTCTGCAATGAGTAATACTAGTTACCTTCACCTCAGTGTGTCTGCTGAGATGAGGAGGCAACGCTTTCTGCAAACTTGCTGTCACCTGCATTTTACATGCTTATATTTCACTTGGGTTATACAATCTCTAATGTTCCTACATAACAACAGCTTGTGTCCAATAGCTCTCTTATCTCCTGTTTCCAACATTTCCAACAGAATTCACTCACTCTCACAGAGCACACATGCTGAATTCACTGCAGATGTTAGCATATTTGGAATTGAATAATAAATGGTAGATTAATCTGAAATCCTATGCTGAGGATACTGAATAGATAGCAATGCCACCCGTGGACATCATGCAATTCAATATGGCCAAGGTGGAGGTGAGATACGAGTTACAATTTTTGTAGAATTTTTGTAGGAGCCGGCTACTGTGATGTTTGAATCCATCACAGTAGGAACCTCTCAGGAGGCTTAACGGAGTTCAAAGCTTCGTTTCAGATTTTTCTCTTAAAATTTCTTAAAAGAAAAAAAAATAGTAATAAAAAATTTTAGGACAAACATAACAGGATAACAACACTGTGTGTGTGGATATACAGTACCTGTCAAAAGTTTAAAAACTTTTTAAAAAATGCTCACCATTCCTTCAAATGGGAACTCGCACTGCTTCCAAAGACACTTTAGGGAAGGCCTTCAGCATGACCGGTGTCTGAAGCACGTGATTCAAATGCGATAATGTCATTGGAGAGTGACAGCCCGTGACGTGGCTATATGTGCGGCCGTGAGTACAAAAAAGCACCTGTTGTACGAGTCAACTTCTTTTGTCTTCAGGATCCGTTTGTTTGTGTACGTGTGAACGTGAATATCATGAAGAAACTCTCTGCCAAGCGTCTGCAGGAAGTGTGTGCATCTGTACGCTTTGTGCATGAAGCATGTGTGTTTAGTTCTTGAGGGAGCAAAAAAATTGCATTGTGAATATTTCTCAATGAATACTCTGTTCGCGTTGTCCCTGTTTCTACGGATATGGGATGCAAATGTGGGATGTGTTTGTATGGAATGACTTTGACACGTTGAGGAGGCCGCTGTGATAAGCTGTTTTTAATGTTGAGTGTAGTTGGCCACCTCTTATTCTAGAAAATTGTTTTGCTGAGGCCTCTGCTCTCCTGAGCTCCAGCTAGACAGTAACATCAAGTGTGTCAGCACCTCTGCGGGCCACTGTGTTGAGCTGTCTTTAAGGTTGAGTGTAGTTTGACCTCCTCTTGATCTGAGAATCTTTCGGTTGAGGCCTCCGCTCTCTTGAGCTCCATCTAGACAGTAACATCAAGTGTTAGGCCCTCTGTGAGGCCACCTTGATAGACTGTCTTTAGGGTTGAGTGTGGTTGACCTCCTCTCATTATAGAGAGTCATTCTGCTGAGGCCTCCTCTCACCTGAGCTTCAGCTAGACAGTGACATCAAGTGTTCGGCCCTCTGTGAGGCCGCCTTGATAAACTGTCTTTGAAATTGAGTGTGGTTGGCCTCCTCTCATCATAGAGAGTCGTTCTGCTGAGGCCTTTGCTCACCTGAGCTCCACCTAGACAAAGATATTGAGTGTTCTGCCCTCTCTAGGCTGCCTTAATATGCTGTTTTCTAGGTTTAGTATAGGAAGCTCCTATTAGACATTTACATTAAGTGTTCAGCCTTCTGTGAGGCCACCTTGATAAACTTCCTTTGATTGGACCCGTCCTGGGCCCTATTTTAATTTGGTTCAGAGGTGCTGACTTTGAGTCAGGCAGGGTTGAGCATGTCTTTTCAGCTCCCCAGGGGTTGAACCAGATCCCCCTAGTATAGTGACAAGGCAAGGAAACTCACATTTCTCTTCGCCTGTATTTCCTTAAAGGTAATGTCAGAGACTAGCATTACCAGACCTTGAGCTTTGCCCTTGGTGCAGGCAGTGTTTGCTGGCCCGGTAAGGGTTCTTCCTTGCTTAAGGCATGGGCCTAAGTTGTGGAATTGGGGAATAGTGTCACTGAGAGTCCAGTGTTTGACTTAAGTAAGGCATTGGTCTCTGGCATCTCAGTCCGTTAAGCCTTCTTTGTATTTGTCATAGCCATTTAGGCAGTTACACCCTCAGCATTGCGGAGTGTCTTCGGACGCAGTGCAAGTTCCCAATTGAAAGGGAATGTCTCAGGTTACACATGTAACCATGGTTCCCTGAGAAGGAAAAGGAGACACCGCGTCTCGCTGCCATGCTTCAGGCATACCTGTTTGTTGACGTGTACTACAGGTGCCCTCTTGTACTCACGCTTGAATCACGTGCTTAAGACACCAGTCATGCTGGAGCCGTTCCCCAAAGTGTTTTCAGATGCAGTGTCTTGTTCCCCTTCTCAAGGTTACATGCTTAACCTGAGACGATTTTCAGTATCAATACTATAGTCTTCAGTGTCACATGATCCTTCGGAAATCACTCTAATAAGCTGATTTGATGCTCAAGAAACATTTATTATCAATGTTGAAAAGTTTTTGCTGCTTAACATTTTTGTGGCAACAATTATTCAAACATTTGTGGTAAATTAAAGAGAAATTAAAGAGAAATTTATTCATCAAGGATGTATTAAATTGATCAAAAGTGACTGAAGACATTTGTAATGTTAATTACAAATGAGCACTGTTCATTGAACTTTATATTCATCAAAAGAGTCCTGAAAAAAAGTATCACCATTTTCACAAAAATGTTAAGCAGCACAACTGTTTTCAACGTTGATAATAATAAATATTTGCTGAGCAGCAAATCTTGAGCAGTTTTTACTGTATTTTGAAAAAATAAATGCCGCCTTGGTGAGCATAAGAGACTGTAATGTTTCCAAACTTTTGACAGAGTTGGGAGAACTCCATATATGGAGTTCTCCCAACTCTATTAAAACTTATTAAAGATTCTCTGCATTAATCAAGGTAAAACATGGGTGTTCTCACCAGGGATTTCAAAAGGCTTTTCACTCTTCTTTTCAAGTCCTCTCTCCCCAGAAATCTAGAAAACAAAGACTTAAACAACTATTCACTGCTTTTGCTGTCAATCACAAACATTCTCTGTTGAACACATGCTGAAAACAACAAAACAGACCAAACAGTGTTGTATTAAAAGTCTTTTATTCTGTTCTGCTCGTAGCACAGCATAGTATAGTCTCCCATGGTCGAGCGGCCCAGCGAGTGGCCCCCCTGTGAGGCTCCCCTACTGAGAGGAGTATGGCACAAGAACCTAACACAGTGGTACCGGGGGGCACTACCGTCCTGGCACAGAGTGGCATAAAACATAACTGGCTCTGCTCAGCTACATTATCATAAAGTATTACAGAGCAGCATCGCATGTGTTCGAATGAGTTTTCAGCATAACACACTGCAGCTTGGCACAGACAGAGCGCACACACATACCGCTTTCAAAGCCAGAACTGTGTGACGTGGAGACTGCAAAACTTTTGACGTAGCAAGGTCAAATCTATCTGCTAAGACCTACTACGCCAAGATGGACGCTCATGGTGATCCTAGTGTGTAGCCTGCAGTTGTTCTCAAAAGTTTCATCACCTCGTCCCAAAACTTTCACCACAGTGACACATACACACCGTTGGTTATTTGCAACATAAATTCAATGTGGTCGATGGTCGGCCATGTTATTCATAAAAACACAGTTGAAAACTGGTCTCTGATGTCAGCTATTGTGAGACGAAAGAGGACAAAGAGACAAAAGAAGATCAATTCAAAGAGAATAAATTTAGTAGATAAACATTATATATTTATATGCATGTTATTTGTTGAAATATATAATTTATACCTATATGTATATATTTATATGCTGCTGCTTCGAAAAGAGACTTCTCCTTAGAGTAATAAACAAATAAACAAACAAAACATTTACTGTCAAAGACACTATCAACACAACAAGACACATGTCTAGAGAAAGGCCTTTTTAAAATTCTTGGTGGCGGTGGTTCCTACTAAAACATGTGCAATATGCCTGATATTTTATTGTCATTTGAAAAAAAAGGCATTATCTTAAGGTCCTTGCTGATTCAGCTCAAATATTTTATCAAAGCGGTCTAGTGAATTTAATGTGCACAATGGAGTGGAAAGAGAATTGAAAATTATTTTTTGCAGCTAATACATGAAACACATCTTAATTGTCAAGTCTGCCAACAGAAATGTTTGAAAACAATACTCTTGTCTTCAGCTATACTGCTTTGCTGAACAGCTATTTCTCTATTGCTATCTAAACGTCACAAACACATATATGAGGTACATCTATATATAAAGTAATCCAGACACATATTACACAACAAAGTTGGAGTTAAAAGGATATACATACATAAGCTGCCAAATATTCTAAATGTTAATGTCAAACTACTCAGAATTACTCTGAAATCCGTGACAGTGAGGCAGAGTGTTATGATTCTGGTCAGAATTGACAAGATTTTTTACTGCCCTTCAGATTTCTCCAAACAAATGTCATCTGTTGTTTAAAAAATTTAAAATAATCATCACCCATTGTTTCTAGTACTCCATAGTCTCTTGACATTACAGTTTACCCCACTGACAACAAAATATATCCCAATTAATTAGTACTACTTGTAAAAAGCTCAGCATACAACAAATAAGCTAAATATGGCTCAGATGCAGTTACAAGCACACACAAAAAAACAATTAGCCTGTTGGTCTGTGCATGGTTCTGTGTCAAATATGCAATTAAATAAATGTATACATACATATATAAATAACAACATACAATATTTCAAATCAAACTTAAAATAGTCAAACTTTGCTGCTGGCTTGACAAAGCCATGTCTGAAAGTTTAAAAATCCTTGAGTTTGAATAATCTAAGATCTTTCAATTTCAAAATTTCTTACTTTTCCAGACTCAAATATCCAAACCTCTCTGTAGATTTTTTTTTTTTTTTTTTGACCATACTTAACATAAATGATTCATACAGCATTATTTTCAGCATTATGTTTGGTATATAGTACAGTCACCTGTAAATATTTTTATTCTCTCTTTTTTTTTTCAATGGTTTTCTCAAAGTGATGACATGTAACATGTGCTTACATGATGAGAAGAAACCTAAAACATTTTATAACCTGCATATATTCATCTCTGACACATTAGTGTGATACTGATCACCAAACAGCAAAGTACAGTCTGATTTAGATGATGGTTTTCTCCTTTATCTGTTGCTGGTTTGAGTGGCACACACACTTGTTGGATGGGGTTGTTGTAGCCTGAACATCATCCGATTTGTTCAGAAAAGTGTTGGGATATTGAAAAACTCAAAATAAAATTTGTTCAATACAGTATGCTGGCTTTGTCAAGGCAATATAATTACAAAATTGACCATTAATCTAGAGAAGAAAAAAAAAAAAAAAAAAATTGTTGAATAAAAGTTTGAATACTGTATAAATAAAATAAAACATAGTTGACTCAGACCTGCTGCCAACACGCATTGCCCTTAACAATATTCACAGTCAATAATAGCAATCACTTCAAAAATGCTAGCTTTTGGCTAATGGTAAAAGCAAAAATAAACAAAAGATCTACCTGACTGGTTTGCTAATCAGTCTTTTCCTCACAATTAACAGAATACTTGATCTTGCTTTTTTAAAACAGATATGTCTAGTAAAAGCATAAAATTGCAACTCTATTTTGCTCTCATTTGACAAGTTTATCCTTGCTGCTAATTGTACAGCTTAAGCAAACTTGCTAAGCAAGTATGGATATTGTGTCATAAGCTAATAAATGGCAGAGCAGAGTAGCTTGTAAAAAAATGTGTAAAAACACAGTGTTAAACTGTAAACAGTGCTCTCCTTCACTTATCGCTCTCTGAATGATGACGTGTCTTTCATCACTGACATCTCGGTTAGCGAGTACAGTGCTGCAGTATGGCTAGCCCTGTCATCCTGGCACTCACAACATCAGCGTTCAAAGCTACCCTAACTGGCTCAGACGAGAAGGTCTCCCCCGAGAAAGCTACGATCTTAAAAGTGTCTTGGTTGCAGCACACTGTGTTGTCATGGCAACATGTACATTCAGTCGAGAGGGGAAGGGCTGCCACCGATTATAGGTAGTTGAAACATTGCATGTGCCCTACGGTAATACAGCACAGTGCTTGTATTCTTTTAATAATTTAACATAACTGTTTTGAACCAGATCACAAAACATATATATTATATATAATAAAATAACTTTTAAATATAAAATATATGTATTGAATGCTGTTCGTAGTTAATTATGTATTGCTCAAGGGACAAGAATGAAACATGAGGACTTGTGAAATGGTTTCAACAGAACAGGACTGTACATCAGCTCCACTTAAGTTTGGCATTCAGCTTCAGTAAACCAATATGTGATCAGTCATGGCTAACTTACCCTGTTTCTAGGAATACAAACACTGACGACAACACAGAGTGCTAGATGTCATTTTGCGGAAGGTAGAGGTCAAGGAAAATGCACTGAGAGGAGAAAAATGGATTGCTACTTTTCTTTGTGAATGCTTCCCTTGAGATATTTTGAACAAATACACACAACAACTACATCATGATTCAGAGCTCTGAGAGCAAGAGAGAGAGAGAGAGAGAAAAAAGATGGGTGCGGGGTGTTAGGGCATTGTATTTTGACCTCAGAATCTCCCTTTGAAAAAATCGTTCCTGAGCCATCGAGCAGCAAAACACTCCAACAAAAATTTACCCACATTATCGACACTCCACCTTACAGCCCCCAAGTAAGAGAAGCAAAGCCAATTCCATATGAACAGCCTCGCTAACATCGACAAGATTTGTCAGCATGGCAGTACTCCATTCTTACACAAGAAAAGAGAAAGGGCTACAAATTATGTGACATCCCAATCCAGGTTTGTCTCTAAGGAGCATTAGAGCTTTTGTGCAAGAGGAGGGTGCCAGCAAAAACAACCCAACTCGACTGCTATGAACAGTTAACAGTTTGTGGCATGAGCAGGTGACTTGATCGCCCCTGGGGCTACTTGCTGATGTTCCTCATTTCATTATGTTGCTCAAACCTCACTCTCCACACTGGAGAATTGGGCAGAGCCTCGACGGGAGCATAGGCTCTTGGTTTTGAGGGGAAGATGTGGGGATTGATACCTTTGGGGTTGGGGAACTGACCGCAGTTTCTGGTATTGGAGCTTAGCACTAGAGGAGGACAAAGAGGAGGGCTGTGGGGCACCAGGTGTAGATGAGACAACTGAAGGGGAGGACACAGAGGAAGAGGATGTAGGTGGTGGTACATGTATATGGTGAGAGGAAGAGGGTGGTGCTGGGAGTGCAGGGACCATTGGAGAGGGTAAAGAAGGTGGTAGACTCTGAGGAGGGGATGGCGGTTGTCGGGACCGGTCTGAGCGCTGTGGTCTTTGTGCATTGAGGTTGGATTGGCTTCCAGATTTTGCCTGGCTCTGAGCCCGATCCGGTTTGGATGATTGCCGTTTGGGCCTTACGCTGCTGCTGAAACTGTGGCAGTGGGGGAGTAGTTCCTCCTGACTCCTAGAAGTCACCCGATTCCATTTGGAGTGAGTGCTGGCAGAGTGATGGGGTGACTGGCAGGAACAGGATGTGTGGCCTCGACTCTTCTCTTGAGACCTGCTTTTAGATTTCTTTTCAGTCTTGACTGGTAATTTATCAACAGACCAGTATCTTCGAGGAGGTGGGGGAGTCAATGGAGTTGGAGGCCACTGGTTTGATCCTAAGCCTCCTGATCCCCATCCTGCTCCTGCACCAAACCCCAAGCTACTTTCTCCACCACCCAATCCCAAAAAGGAGTCATCTCTACTGTTTATACTGTTTCCTCTTTCTCTGGCTGGGTAGGTGCCAAAGAACCATCCTCCTCCTCCAATGCCTCCAACTGCCCTTCCTTCGTGACCCTCCCAGTATCTCTCAAACTTACCAAACTCTCCTGAGGAACCTTCATCATCTGTGTATATCTCAACAGTTTTTTCTCTGTCCCTTTCAGACTCAGAGTTCATTCCTCTGCTTTCTCGCCGTCTCCCCTGTTCTTCTGGCCTACTTCTTTCCACTTCAGACTCCTCATCTTCTTCCTCGGATTCCCATTCCTGAAACGACAAGCCTTCTCTCGAGCAAGGCTTACCTCTACAGTGATTTCCCAATAAGGGCCGACTCTCTACACCTCTTCCATGCTCATCTCTTTCAGCTCCTACAGACTTTCGTCTTTTAGAGGCGATAGGAAGTAGGGGTACAAAAGACGATTGAGACTCTGAAGTTGGGTTCCCACTACCCCAAAATTTGACGGTTGAAGAAGGTTTGTTTGAGGTGGAAAAATGCTTGTTGTTGGACCTTGGCCTAGAGTGGCGAAGGGATTTTGGGCTTCTGTGATGCCTTTCCTTTCCCCTACTGGGTTCTTCATTATCTCCTCCTTGATCATCCCTATCTCTCTTCACTCCATCTCTGATAACATCCCACTCATAACTTCTGGTAGAGCTTTCACTTTTTTTTCTGAAAGAGCTCCGTCTCAGTGCAGGATAGGAATAATATTCCTGTCCTATTCCTTTTTCGAACACATCTTTCCTGTCCAAATCTACTTCCTCTTGTTCAGGTCGCTTTTCCCTCTCCCTTCTTCTGGATTTCTCCTCTTTTTTCTTTTTCTTTTTCACCTTACGTCTTTTACGCTCCCTTTCTCTTTCACGCTCTTCTCTCTTCTTTTTCTTTCTACCCTTCTTCCTCCTCTTTCTCTCTCTTTCCCTTTCTTTGTGATGCCGTTTTTCCTCCTTAACTTCTCTATCTCCAGCTGCTCTTCTACCTTTTTCTTTCTCTCCCCAAGACGCCCACCACTCTTGAAGCTGTGCAAGCTGACTGCCTGCTCTGTCTCTCACCTGCGCCCTCTGTGCGCAAGGTTTGCGGGGTGGTATAGGTGGTGGTGGAGGACTGCTGGGCAGGGATCGAGAAGACATACGTGAACGACTTTTTCTCCTCCCCAAAAGCAAGCTTGATTCCTCTGTAAGCTCATCGGTGTCATAGTCCTCATACACGTCTTGCACATCTGTCCGGTATCTGAAGCTTTGTGATGATGTATATGATGATGAAGAGGAGGGAGAATTGGATCGGGAGACTGATTCTGAAGAAGAGGATGAACTGGTGGTACTGGAGCTGCTGGTGGAAGTGGATGTGTAGCATATAGTTGGAGAAGGTGAGGGTGGAGTTTGTGTTGGGGAAGAAAGGGGCACAGGTATAGGCAGAGGAAGGGGAGGAGGACGACGTCCTCTTCTTCCACCACCGTCCCTCATTCCATATCTGCCCCCACCTCTTCTTCCTAGTGGAAGGATGTTTTCGTACAGTGGCCCCCCTGAGCCCTTCCTTTTTGAGAAGCTGCTTCTCCTCCAGACAGATTGATGGGGTGGAGAGAGATGTGGCAAAGCAGGGTTAATTGGTAAGTGTCCAGAAGCTTGACCTTTAGGAGGTAACCGTGGATTTCCAGAGGATTTTGTTCCTCGATGCTTAGATTTTGGAGTTTGAGTGCCTATGTTTTGAGGCTCTGCAGAGACCCCTAAGCCCTCTGGATCAATTGGCCCATAGTATCTCTTGTACTCATCCAGACCCCCCTCCCCTCCAGTTATTCCTGCACCCCAGTGAGAGGGCATGCCTTGGAATTGTGTTAAGTCTGTAATCCCACTGCTCACACCACCGGGCTTCTCAGGACCCACCTTTGGACGTGTCCACCGATCCACCACAGCTAATCTGCGATCATGGCGTGGTAGGAAAGTAGAGCAAGGCATGGGTGCTCCAAGAATGGGACTGTTCGATGGCCCTAGAGCCATTCCAGAATGTCCACCTGATGGAGGGGAGCCAGGAAGAAGAGCATTGTATACCGGTGGCTGCTGGTGGTGTTGCTTTTGTTGTTGTTGCTGCTGTTGTTGTGCCTTAGTGATAGGGGGATTGGCCACGGCTGTAGAGATCACATGAGGTGGCGGAGGAGGGGGAACTGTGGAAACATGATGATATTGTGGAAGAGTGCTTTGGGAACCTCCAGGAGCTGTTTCATCCTCAAAATTGCAGCAGCTGTACATTCCCTGTAAGAGATAACAAGCAAAAGATTTATTTAGCAAACAGTTCAGGATATCATAATATTCCCCTTGGTGACATACAAACAGATTTAGATGCTTGGAAAATGTCTGTAAAGACGTGAAACATTACCATAATAATGAAATTGTAAAGCTTCCAGTGCTTTGATGATGTAAGAATACACACTGTAAGCTCAGCTAACGTTTTTCTGAGGTAATGGCAATGCTGACCTCACTGTTTGAGTGTCCCATCTAATCTAACTGCCTTACATTTCTCTCAAAGAAAGTCAGTTTGCTTGCAAAGGGGATTTAAGGTTCTTCTCATTCTTTCCATAATGTAAACAAAGACACAAAGTGATAATACAGAATGAATAAATGATCCATCTTCTGTCATCTTCCTCTGTTATTCATTACAATGAGAGAAGTAAGGGGCTTTCATAAAATCCCTCTGTGTGTGCAGTGGAAATGCTGGATGTACCATCACATTTTAGAAATGACAGGAATTAAAGGAGTGTGCTACAAAGTTCCCTTCTAAGGATTTAACGCCAGATTTCTGCGTGTCAGTCTTTGTTCTTGTTGCAAGAACAAGAATTGCATAAAGGTTAATCTTGCCTTTTAATTGAAAATAAATTCAAACAATTACAATTTTGTTTAGGTTCATTTTTATATTTCCTGGGCTACTAATTTTAGTTTGCAGAGCTGGAAGTCATTATTATGAAACAATTATTGTTTCTTAATGTATTTTATCACCTTCTCTCTAACATCAACAGTATTTCATAAGAAATATTCATAAAATTAATACATTTATAAGTGCATCTGATTAATTAAATGTTTAACACATTTTTTTTTTAAAAAATTAAGCGGCATTAACTCATTTATTCAATTTGATATTAAAATTAATCTGTTCTGTGTGATTTTTAAAAACTAATGGGAAGCCTTCAGAACTAACCGAAACAGTTTGGAGCAACAGCTTGTTTCTCTTGTTTCTCTCTCTCTCACACACACACACACACACACACACACACACACACACACACACACACACACACACACAAAACCCGTTTATCAGTAGCCTAAATGACTGAGAAAACCATTCTCCTACAAATTATTTATTTATAAATCAAACCCAGATGGGACATTTAATAAAAGTCATTTGCAGCCTTTATATAATGAAATTGAATAATCATCGAAGCTCAAAAACTGAAACATCATCCACTAGTGGAACATCGTCATTCATAAAAATGTTAATGCAATCACCAACGGAGGACTGTGGGTCAGTGGTGGGAATAAAAAAATATGCATATATATTTTGAGTGCCATTAACACAAATTGAAGAACAATAAGTTATTTAGTCATCTTTCCTTAGAAATTAACTGAATGCATTAACGTTTTAACAAAATCAATTGACAGCCTCAATATTTATATTATTACTGCAATTATTTGGGGCACTCACCCGACTGAAAGCCAGCAGGAAGTCAAGTCCTCCTGAGCGGCCCAAACAGTGGCGAAGCTTCCAATAGACAAGATGCTCCCACGCAAACACCAGCAGACTTAGGCCCATGGCAACCAGAAGCATATAGAAGACTCCTGCCATGTTGTCTATGTCCAGTTTGGAACTCATCACCTCAATTTTATCATTATGGCAGATCCCAGACAACCAGAGTCGTTCAAGCATGTCAATCTCATCTGAAACGAATGAAAAGATGTGCACAATGACAGGAGATAAGAAGCATGAACGATAAGCAGTCTTACAAACAGGGCACAAGACAGATGGACAGAAGGCAGAGAATGAAAAAAAAAAAAAGGAAGTAAAAGAGCACTAGAATCTAAACGTATTGTTGGGGAAAGTGAGTCTTTAATTCAAATCTCCAGACAGTGGAGATCTTGGTTTAGCTTCGGTTATTATTACACTGTGTTCACAAAAAGGTGAAAATGGAAAAGAAAAAAGAGAGGAAAAGAATCATGAAAGGCAAGGAGGAGGAAAGAGAGAGGCAGAGAAAGAGAGACTGGAGGATAATAACAGCTTTGATGGAGGTCTGAAATGGCCTGGTTTCGAGGCTCTTGTGATAAGACAGGCACGGAGTAGTTTGGAGATGAAAGCTCTAGACTGATGGGCCTACCTCCCAACAATAGCCATTAGTGCATTTATCAGAGTGAAAATGTCACTGTGGAAAAAATAAAGGCATGACAAGGGCATGTTACTAGGAGAAAAAAAAAAAACGACATATGCATTTAGATGTCGGCTTTATAACGAGGATTATTCCTTTACGCCGAAGGAGGGAAAGAGATAAGACTAAATCCTCTTTTCATATGAAACAAAACATAAAACTATAACTGCATTGAACCGCAGGTTAATTATGTGTTTCAATTCATGACAATATGGCCCTGAACTATGGCTTAGGTAATGGGAAATTTAATCACAAGAACTGAAATCATATTTTTCATTATATTTATTTATTCAAACAAGCAAAAATCACCCCTAATGAGAATTCCAATCCAAATTGGAAAGCATCAAAATTAAAAATCGAGGCGTTTGACAACCACACTGTTTAATGAAGTGACCCTTTGGCTATTCATAATTGTGTTCATTTGCTGTGACACTTTTTCTAATTTCATTTATCATATTTCAATGAGACTTCCAGCTCCCTTTCACATTTAGTCTTTAATCATTATGGGGCAACTCACTAGGTTCCTCATCAAAGAGACTCTTCAAAGAAAAACAAGTAATGCTAGAGAAAAGCATGTGAATGTATGCATATGAGAGAGCGAGACACATCAGAGAATCACAATAACAAGTGTAAATAAGCTTAAAAAAAAAAAAAATTAACTTCCAAAAAAAAAAAAAAAAAAATTATTAATAATAATCCTGCTCAGTCACTATTTACGGTGGACCAAACACTAAGAATATTTGTTCGTCAGGGGTGAAAATTGTACTTCACTAACAAACAACAAATAAAAGCAAGATTTTGTTAAATGAGGGACCTTGTGTGTATCTACACTATTCATTTAATTTAGAAATTCTCTTACCATCTCCAACTAGCTGCAGCAGGGCAAGGTCTAAAGGCCGCTTCCAGCGGGAGTTCTTGTGTAAGGCAATGCCATATCCTGTTGTAGCAAACACTTTCCCAGAGCCAATGGTCATTACTTTGCAGCCCTCGTCTTTACGAGCCATGTAGTTCAGGACAGCCGCATCATATATGAATGCATCCAGTTTGCTGCCGAGAGATAAAGGAAATCGGAAACAAAACAACAAGACATGGGGAAATTACTTTAAGAGACTAATTATCACTTTATTGATTGTTACATGTAAAGACAAAAACACTGATGATCTTCAGGGAAATCCTATTCCTAAACTAAATAGTTTGTAACGGGTAATTAGTGAAGCCAATCAAGCACCTACCCCAGTTTTACACCATGCATTTGTTGGCTTAACAGCACTGAAAATCCTATTTAGGACTTGGATTTTTTGATTCTCTCTCAAGCTCTGTATTGCTACTGGCACCTGCCTTAAAAGACCAATGGATTTCCATGATTTTTCTATTACCTTTCTATGAGTTGAATTAATGTATAAGGATTTAAGTAATAATAATAATAATGATAATTGTATGGAGATTTTACTCAAAAAAAGCCAATGCAATATCTCAGAGCAGAGAATAACTAAAAAAAAAAAAACCTCCACTATACCATTCAAAAGTTTGGGGTAAGAAAGATTGATTGATTGATTGATTTAAGAAAGAAAGAAATGAATACTTTTTTTTCAGCAAGGATGCAATAAATTGATTAATAGTGAATGTAAAGACTTTAAAAAAAAAAAAAAAAAAAACCTATTTCAAATAAATGCCATTCTTTTAAACGTTATATTCATTAAAAATCCTAAAACAAAAATGTACCATGGTTTCCACAAAAATAGTGAGTAGCATAATAAATGTTTCTTGATCACCAAATCAGCATTAGAATGATTTCTGAAGGATCGTGTGACACTGGAGTAATGACTAAATGCTAAAAAATTCAGCTCTGCCATCACAGATTATACATCACACATATATTAAAATAGAAAACAGTTATTTTAAACTGTAATAATATTTCACAATGTTAACTTTTGTACTATATTTTTGATCAAGTAACTGCAGCCATACGTTTGAATTACAGGGTATATCCATTGCAAGAATTTTTATGACTTTTTTTGGATTTTGTTAGTATCACAGTTTTCAATGATCATGGAACCCTGTGTATTATACTTTTACCATGATTTCCATTTAAAATCAAGTGTCTGGAGGATGTTTAAAATGGACAATCACATGCTAATGTCAGATGCACTGAAAGCCATTTTAATTCTTGTTTTTCTTCCTATTTTTTGGTTTTCTCAATCCTTCACTTCTCTTTACAATTAACATAATTACAATGAATGTTTTAAGTTCATACAAATACTGTATTAACATATTAAAAAATTAAAACGTGAAGAAAAGTAAATTATGGCCCGGTTTCACAGACAGGGCTTAGCCTAAGCCAGGATTAAGCCTTAGTTCAATTAAGGCATTTAAGTAGTTTTTATAAACTTTCACTAGAAAAACACATTACTGGTGTGCATCTTGAGACAAAATAATGACACTGACATATTTTAAGATATGTCAGTGTAAGTTGCTTTCAGTTACAACAGCTCAAACATGCATTGTAGTCCAGGACTAGCTTCAGCCTTGTCTGTGAAACCGGGGGTTATAAGGTACTAGGGAAGCATAAATAAGACTAAAGGTAAACCGCTATTTCATGCATGCATGCATACTCTGTTTTTATATACAGGCGGATAATCAAATACCTCAAGAGTTTTCTGAAACACGTCTTGTTTCTTTGCCATAAATGTGATAATATATGCGCACAAGCACTTTGCAGAATAGCACCGAAGAAAGGCGTTATTGTCTGGCTGCGCGCCTTGCTGAAATGAGCAGTGCATAATAGGAGGACTAATTTGTGCAGACACCGGTCTTCGAATAAACCCCATGTAGAAAAATACCACCTGAAATTGGGACCAGATTGGCAGGCTGAATTCTGAGCTGTGGCTGTGCGGTGTTACACAAATACACATTTCTTCACATAACTGTTTGTAATGTGATGCTTGGTATCATGTGTCACTTGAGCAATAACTTTTCTTTTTCTTCACTTTGCTGCATGATAAAAACACGCAAAAAAAAAAGACATTTGCATGCACAGGCACCACTCACATTCTTAAAGGCTAAAATCCCGCTTTAATTTTATTACTGCATATTCACAGTGCTAAATAATTTAGCAGGTGAGTCTTTTACAGTAAAGACATAAAAGTAAGTTGCTTTTCAGAAGTGAAGGAAGCATTGTGCCTTATCAGAGTCAGGTGCATCGGTATGCCTCTTTTCTTTGATCATATTTTTCCCACCTTGTAACATGCCAACGTCTCTGCAACAAAAACCCAAATTGACAGCTTATTACTGGCTACTCTTCAACCTCCTGCTAAGCACACCTTGAGGTTATTAACAAGCTCAACTTGGTCCTCTAAGACCAACGAACGGCGCATTAGCATTCAAGGTGGCAGCTTTTGTCAGAAGTGTTGCATCCAACAAAACAGAGCCCTTGGGGGAAAATGAGTCACACATTTCAGTAAGAGTGAAACCAAATGAATAGAACACACACAGACAGGTGTTTGATAGCGCAGCATACTGCCCCACAGTGTAACACTGAAATAGGAAGGCACAAAAGCAGTAGGTAGGCTGGTTGAGGTACACAAGTGCCTTTGAGAATCAGCTAGGACCTAGATGGAGACCTGGCTTGTTGACTTATGGGCTGGCAGGCTTGCCTTGAATTGCGCAGCTTGAAAGCGAAAGTATCACTCTGCAGGCTGAAACTAATATACAAACCAAGTACTTATGAGTGACAGATGAAATCTTCATGAGAAATTGTAACGGTGGCACATCATGATTTCACATTCTAGCCTGCAAGCATAACCTTTTTTATGATGGGATGCATATTCATGCCCTTTGTATGCATAATGCAGGAACTTGAGTTTAAAGACGGCCATAGACACACACACACACACACACACACACACACACTCATACAGACAGATCCGAGGGCAGTGAAGTAGTGTTAGCCACACCACACTACTATTTAATAATTCTGGAACTATGGCATCTTATGATGCAGAGCAGCAAATTAATAATACACGAATGTAGAATTGCTTTTTTCAATGATTAAACGCTACCAGACGAAAATCGAATGACGTCAAATGTTCTTTGTATAACAAAGTCTTTCAAAGCATTTTAAAAAGTTTTGTTTCCTAAACTAACATCATGCAGAGTGGTGTCAACTGACTCGACACATTAAAGCACAATCATAGGAAAACTCTACATTTGACTGAACAACTAGAATACCACCAATGCCTCTACACACTCTCAATATGACAATAATAAAACACATTCTGCTACTATAAAGGTAGTCTCGTGTAGACAGACCTTCAGACTGAGGGCAGAAGGTCTGAACTTTATAGCAGCTTTCACTGGCCAAGGACCACTCAGAGGCCATCTTATTGACATGTAAAGCAACCAATAACAGTTTGTTTTGTTCAGCATCATGTTTAGCGACAGTAAAATGCTCACTGTTGTCCCTACAGTAACAGACCGGCGTATAAAATTATTGGACTTAAAAAGTCTATTCTGCAAACTTCACATACTTTTGAAAATCCAGCATTTAGTTGACCCTGATAAGCACTCATTGTCACAGCTGTTAACACAACAATTTTCTTCTTCCATGAGGGGGTTTGGCATCACGACAGGTTCAACCAATCAGATGACAGCTTTGAAACTCCTGAAGTGTTTCCAATTTTGTGTGTAATATGCATCAGTCGTTCAGCTAACAGTCCGTGGGTGTGACGTCTGAGGCTGAGACTACTATAAAGCAGATGTCATTGTTTATATCAATCTAAAGGTAATGACACTACCTGCTAGATTCACATTTCCTGAAGGAAGTATCAGTGCTTGCAAAGCAGAAAAAGACCATCATTATTCCTCGGTTTCCGGTTTTATTTTGTAGAAACCATGGAAACACCAAAGACGCTTTAATATATTACATGTTTTATTAGACAAGCGAACATCTGTTTTGATGCATTTATAGACAGAATACTAATCGTTGTTCAACACGTTTAGTCTTGTTTAAATCAAATTTTCTTGATTTTTTGCGAGTACCATGCTTTTACCACCTCAGAGAAAAACACTATTTTGTCAAGTAGCTAACATAGCATAAACAGATGCAGCTTTATTTTTAGTAACAGCAATACAGAATTTTCTCCATCATACAATACGTTTTAAAATTAATTGCATGCCATTTATCAACACAGCCCATCCAGCATTTAATATGATATTCTAAAATCGATCTAGCTTACTGAGGTGTCCAACAAAGTGTCTCACAGCAGCCGCTGAGCGAACGCACAGAGTAATGTTATAACATCATTTTCAACACACTCAAATGTATCTAATATGATAAACAAAGCTGCGTTACCACATACTCATAACTGGAAAAGCGGAAGCGGCGACTGTGGCGTAATAAAAGTTCCGCTGCTCGCGAGGTGCGTGTTGCGTTCGTCTCTCAATAGCAATCACTCCAGCGGCCTCGTTCAGCTCCCACAGCACTCGGTCCTGCTCTGCTTCATACTACAGTAACGTTAATTATCTCATCCATGAACATGATTTCTGAACGAGTCCTATCCCGATTCTTTTCCACCAGCTGTGAAAGTCCACATGTCACAAGATTTCTCGCTCAAACTTGCCGTCATCAAGCTACACCTTTGCTTTGAATAGGCGACCTCTAGTGGACGAAAAACTACATATTGCACCTTTAATATATTTCAAAATGTAATTTATTCCTGTGATGGCAAAGCATTATAGACAATTCTAATATGCTGATTTGGTGTTTAAGAAGCTTTTTTTATTATTATTAGTGTTCAAAACAGTTGTGCTGCTTAATATGTGTGGAAACCGTGATACTTGTTTTCAGGATACTTTGATGAATAGAAAGCTCAAAAGAACAGCATTTATTTGAAATAGATATCTTTTATAACAATGTAAAAGTCTTTACTTGATCGATTTAATGCATTTTTGCTGAACAAAAGTATTACTTTGCTGAAGAAGAAAAAAACAACAACCTTACCTCAAACTTTTGAACGATAGTGTAACTAGTTACTGTACCCTTATAATAAATTGCTTGTGATGTTCCTTACTTGTAAGTCACTTTGGATAAAAGCGTCTGCTACATGAATAAATGTAAAATATAAATAAATTAAATGAAAATGTAAATAAAATAAATGAAGTTTGACTGGACTAAGCGAGTGAGCTCAAATCCATGCTCGCCCTGCAAGAACTGTAACAAATCAAGTTAAATAAGTAGCATCCTGTGGTGATAGCAATGCCTACTGAATGTTTGGTCCTTCCAGTGACATAGCACCAAGGATGAAAGTCAATCTTCACACCCTCCTTCGAAATGGAGACGAAAAGCGACAGCCAACAAAATAATTAACGCCTCTGTTGTGATCCATCATGTCACCCATATCCGTCAATTATTTGTGAGCACATCTGTTTTCATCCACTGCTTAAAAGAACATCTTGATTCGTTGTGGTCTGATTTAGGGCCAGGATTAAAGCTCACGTTTGGCAGATTTTTCATTTGCCAAGCTGGCCATGTAAAACGCTTCATTATAGATACTTTTTATGCATATGGATTAACCTATAGATTTTTCCGAGAGTGTGTGTACACTTTTGAACCTGGCTCACCCAATCAGATTTTAGAGTCATTAGTATAATTTTTATATTGTCTTTACCAGTGGTCGTCATTCACTCACCCGGTTTTAAGGTTGTCGATGGCCTCTTCCACTCCTCTCTGATTGTTCCGCACCATGTACTGATGCATGCTGGGGTAATTGCTCCGTATATTCTCCTCCGTACTCCCGTTTGGGACAGTGCCGAATCGTAAGGGAGGATACTGCTCTGTGGGATGTTGAAACTGAAAACGAAAGTGGGAGATACTTCATTAGGTTTCTGAAATATGAGATTACAGTTTAGGCCTCTGAATTTCAGTTAATTAATCATTTGGCTAACTATGATGGGAAACACAAAAGGGGGGGGGGGGGGGGGGGCGTGCTCTAAAAGAATAAAAATCGAATCATTGTTTCATAGGCCGATGATTATTTGCATAATTTGGCCCCAACTCCTCCACACAAACAAACGTCTGGTTCATATTCAAGTGAGACCAGTTTAAAAAGATTAATAGTGTGTGACCATATTACAGTGATGTCAGTTATTGTTATAAATCACAATTTCAGCTTATACTAAATTTCACTAAAGCTCAGTTTAGTACACATCAGGTACACTAAATAGGAATGAGCCAATATTAAAATTGTGACCAATACCAATAATTATTTTTTATTTTATGGCTAAGCAACCAGTGTTAAACTATTACAAAAAGTTTTAACTAAAAAAAGGCTGAAGTAAAATAAAATATAAATTATAAATGACAAACTTAAACTTAAAAAAATAAACTTATTTCAGTTAGTTGTCAACTCAACATTTCTAATTTTGTGCTAAAATGACTAAACTGAAAATATACAAGTAAGCTAATTTAATAATTTAATGGTAACACTTTACAATAAGGTTCATTAGTTAACAATAGTTAACTACATTAGTTAACATGAACTAATAATGAACTGCACTTCTACAGCATTTATTAATCTTTGTTAATGTTAATTTCAATATTTACTAATACATTATTAAAATCTTGTTAACATTAGTTAATGCACTGTGAACTAACATGATCAAACAATGAACAACTGTATTTTCATGAACTAACGTTAACGAAGATTAGTAAATACAGTAACAAATGTATTGCTCATGGTTAGTTCATGTTAGTTAATACATTAACTAATGTTTAACTAATGAACCTTATTGTAAAATGTTACCAAATTAATAAATACTATAATAGTATATGAATAATACTAAAATAACACTGCTGATAACTGATAAATATTTGATTTAAACCCTACATTGTTAAAACCAAACATTAATAACTAAAGAAAATATTTACTTGTAGTTGCTGCAAGTGAATTTATGCATCACAATATTAGGCATTACCATAATCTATTAAACCTTTAAGCCCAAAACAATAACACTTGTTGTATTCTACTCCGTGAGACCTTTCAAATGCCATGACACATGAGTATCTGAATTGTATGATGTTTTTGACATATTACAGCACATAATACTAAAAAAGTTTTTCATAAATTCTGAAAATATTTTTTTTTATACTGCAGATAACTCAGCACTACTTAGGAGTTCATCAAATTGGCTACATGCATTGTAAAGCTCAGACTCTTAAGCTTTCAAATGACTCCTATTTTGTGTTGATCAAGGCAGCAGTTTTGAAAAATATTACGATTATTCTTTTCGTAGGTAGGTGGCGCCTGCGGGCGGTACACTCTGTTTTAGAGGGACTACTCAGCACTCGTCAAGAGTTGATCAAAACTATTAGATGCATTAAAACCCTGAGTTTGTAAGCTGTAAAATGATACCTATTTTGTGTTATTCACACTCTAAAAAATGCTGGGTTGTTTCAACCCATGTTTGGGTCAAATATGGACAAACCCAACAGTTGGGTTAAAAGTTGAATTAAAAAACTTAACCCATTGGTTGTGTTTGTCCATATTGGACCCAAACATGGGTTGAAACAACCCAGCATTTTTTAGAGTGCAACTGGATTATGATTTTTTTTGCGGGGGTGGGTTGGGTTAAAGGGTTAATATCCTTTAAGTATTTAATTAGTGCTATCCTTTGAATATTTAATCAGTGGTAAATGGTAATCTAAACCTTAAAATAGGCAGAAACAATTAAAAATTTAATAGTGGCAGATAAATTATGATGATTATAAATGATAAATAATTATACATTTAAAAAAACACCTCAATATAACAATTATCTTATTTGCAAACAAGACTTATTACACAAATATAAAACATATCTAATCATACTTATTATTATTCAACGTAACAGCTAAAAAGAGGAAAATTTGTTACTAATTAAATCACTCCTATCACTGTCTACCTTCTTATCACTGAGGCCTGACACAGTGTCGATGTATTCTTCTTGGATCATGAAAGCAGCCAGGTTAGCAGTGTAGCTGGCTAGGAAGATGACAGCAAAGAAAGCCCAGACCAGCACCATTATCTTACTGGTAGTGCCTCTCGGGTTTTCCACCGGAACTGAGTTATTAAAAACCAGAGCCCATAGCAGCCAAATAGACTTCCCTATGGTGAACTTTGAACCTCCTGCCTCTGGGAGAAGAAAAACACAGGAAGGCCAAATGAGACATGTCTTGTTATGACATAGATGCTGATAACAGGAAGTGTAAAGGGAGACAACAGTAAGACACATGAGAGAAGAAGGAAGATAGCTCGAGGTGAATTGTGGAACATGCTTACAATGATAATAACAATCTGTAAACAAGTCCTTCATTGCTGATTGCGTTCAGGAAAGTGCCTAAAGCAAAACCTTAAAATATATAAACGACATACTCTTCCCGCTCTGTAAGCTTCGGTTATATCCAACAGGGCTGAAGAACTCGAATATAAAAACGGTCACAGCCACCACAGACAGGCACATGACGAACATCATCACCCACACAGCTGGGCTGTACGGCTCTACAATAGTGGAAAAAACAAACAAACGAATGAATAGATGACATTCCAAACACATTAAAGTGGTCATATCATATTTTCCTCAGAGCTCCATTTATAATGTTAGCAAAGTTTTTTTATTTTGTGCCAAAAAGTCTACAGCAGGGGTTGGCAACCCATGGCACACATGGATAACGGGCACATGACAATAGCTAAAGAGGTGTATGTATTTAATTTAAATAAAACCCCTCAAACAAGCGGACGTACCTTTTGAGGTAATCATTCTTCATAGTCACACAGCCTGCTTTAAGTTAGGTGCTATAAATACTACTTAAGTGCGACTTATCTCACAATTCTGAATTTTTTTTCTCGCAACTGCGAGTTTACATCTTGCAATTCTTACTTTTTTCCTCAGAATTGCATGATATAAAGTCACAACTGCATGTTATGAAGTCAGAATTGATTGTGTGATATAAAGTAGCAATTGAGAGTTGCAAAGTTAGAATTGTGAGTTATGAAGTTAGAATTTCATGTAATAAAGTCAGAATAGCGTGATATAAAGTCGCAATTGCAAGTTATAAAGTCAGAATTGCAAGTTATAAAATCAGAATTGTGAATTATAAAGTCGCAATTGCGAGTTCTAAAGTTAGAATTGTGAGTTATAGTTAGAATTTCGTGATATAAAGTCGCAATTGAGAGTTATAAAGTCAGAATTGCATGATATAAAGTAGCAATTGCATGTTATAAAGTCAGAATTGCGTGATATGAAGTCACAATTGTGTTATAAAGTCAGAATTGAGTGATATAAAGTCACAATTGTGTTATAAAGTTAGAATTGAGTGATATAAAGTCACAATTGTGATATAAAGTCAGAATTGCGAGTTATAAAGTCAGAATTGCGTGATATAAAGTAGCAATTGCATGTTATAAAGTCAGAATTGCAAGACATAAACTTGCAATTCTGACTTTTTTCTCAGGATTGCGAGTTTACATCTCACAATTCTGAGAAAAGAAGTCAAAATTGCGAGATATAAACTTGCAATTGTGAGAAAAAAAAGTCAGAAATGTGAGATAAAAAGGCACAATTATCTTTAAAATGTTTTTATTCCGTGGCAGAAACAAGCTTCCATACCCAATAGATGTCATTGACGTCATTTGTTGATGCATCTGTATGCATGAGTCGTTTTTGCTGTTTACATTTAATAAATGCTCTTTTTAAACTAGGAAGGAAGTTTATAATATGTTTTTAACTCAAAAGATCAAGGAAAATTTGACTCCTCATGCCAGCTTAACATTTAAAAAAATGTTCATTGTTAGGGAGAAGCCAAGTTGGTTTGCAAAGTACAAGATTATTTCAAGATTTATAAACATCCGTTAAACACTCATTTGGCAGTGTGCATAAAAAGTTGAAAGACAATCTGCAAAAAAAAAAAAAAATTTATTTAAAAAAACAAACAAAACAATGTGAATAATTGTAAATCTTCAACATTTAATATAAACGTGATAGAACACTAAATCCGAAGTAATATGAAGTCTGTGGCTCAACTGGTAGAGCACGATGCTGGCAAAACCAAGGTCAAGGGTTTGATTCCCAAGGAAACAGATACATGTCTGCCAAATGCCTAAATTGAATAATGATGCTCCTTCCTACTTCCTTACCGAGGAAAGCAGATGGTGACACAGTGCCGTTGCTACGAGAGACCATGACACTGATGCCAGTCTCCACAAACGGAACAGAGAACTCCACCACCTCTGACCTCTCCTCATTAATAGTCAGGGAGCCGATCGCCATGTCGGCCCGCTTGGACACCACCTGGTGGGGAAAGAGGCTAATAACATTATGAACAGAGAAAGTGAATTAAAAAAGTGAACAGGTTTGTCAAGATAGTAACTAACTTTTATTATCTGAATGTTGCTTAGTTTGGACATTTAAAAAAGTTCAATTATATGCTTATAATTTATATTCAAGAACATTAGCTTGCATATTAAGCCTGATGCTTCATCAGTGACACAATTCAAGAAAAAAAAACTTTCTGCACCTGAATTCAGTAGACTTTGTGACAATAAAATCAAGATCAACAAATAGTCGAGAGATAAAATGAGGGCCTGACCTCCCCAACCATTCCATTCCACTCTCCATCTATGTTCTTTCCATGCCTGCCATTGGTCACCAGATAGAGGTCATAGGTGAAGCCCACTATTTTAGCCAGGCGCTTGAGAACATCAATACAGAAGCCTTTGCAGCAGTGCTTCATGGATTGAATGCCCTCAACAACCATGCTGTAATTGAAAAGAAGAAGAAGAGAAAGACATAGAAAAGGAAAAAGAAACAGAAAGGGGACAGTGACAAAAGAAAGAAATAATGTAGAGAAACCAAGCAAAAAAAACTAAATGAACATCCCTGCTTAGAATTCAGTGCTTTGTCACCTAAGGCAAACACACATAATCTGGGGTCTATCAGCATAAAGCATAAGATTCTTAAAGGAAACGGTCTGCTGTTTTAAAAACCAGCACTGGAGATGTGATCAAATAGAAAAAGGTTATTATTCATCTAAATACTGTATGTCATATTTCACCCAAAAATATAATACAAAAAAATATTTCATTGTTTTATTTGAAGCCAATTTGCAAAAATGTTTTTAGATTTTTGTTATTTTAGCCTTTTGAGTAAAACATCTGGGTTATGTATATATATATTTATTTATTCAGACACCTTGAACATTTCATTCATTAATACAGTTTATTCACTACAGTTAAAAAAAAATGGTAATAAAATATGAAAAGATCTTAGAGTTAAACTGTGTCAGAAAAAAATAATCTTAATTATGTCAGATAACACTTAAGCAAAACATGGTCAGGTCAAAGTGTCTGAATAATTTTTGGTTTCAAATTTTTATCAATTTTACTGGTAGTCCACTGTATGAAGAATTTTTGGGTATAATATGTCACAGTTTACTTAAATGAACTATAGTGTCCTGCACCCACTAATAAAAACATATAAAAAATATCAAAAATGTCTGAATAATTTTTGGTTTGACTGTATATATATATATATATATATATATATATATATTTTTTTTTTTTTTTTTTTTTTTTTTTTTCCCATGATAATTAAGCATATGTACCCCTACAGATTCTCAATACCGGAATGCAAAAAAGTCTTGTTCTCATTTCTGCAAAAAATGAGAACGAGACTTTTTTGCATTCCGGTATTGAGTATCTGGGGGTAAATATGGTTAATTATAATGAAAATGTCATGTAAAAAAATCTTAATGTTCCTAAACAAGGCTTCATTTCCTTCATGAAAAATTTAGTTGGTTAAACAAAATCATAATCTAATTCATTAAAATTTATTTCCATTACCTTTCTTTTAATTTTGAGGTGAAATATGACCTGAGCATGCTTTTGACAGTTTTTGTATGATTCACCCAGGCGCTGTATACGCTAGACCAGGAAGAATTTGGAGAAATTCTCCATTCAAATAAGGTAAATGAAGTAAAGTGCTCTAACACAGAACAATCATTGATCAACCTCTTCCATTTCTACGTGCATTTCTAATTTATTTAAATTCCATCAGTGCTAGTGACAGGACAGGGAATTAATGCCCCTGGGGTAATGTGAATGTAATTTGCAACATCTGCATATTCACTGCCACATTTGCTAAAATGATAACCCCAGAGGTTGAACATTTCTAGTCTAGAAATCCACAGACTGAACCTTGACCTGCTGTTGAGTGGCAGACGGCACGGAACAGAGTCTCTGATGCAGGAGCCTGTTCCAGGATCAGCAGGCTCTACGATGACGAATGGCCTCTCCTCCAAAGTAACCACTCGCAAGTGCTGGGAATCATCCAGAGGTTTGAGAAAAGGGCCGTACCGGGACCAGGGCGGGTAACGCAGACGCAGCACTCCATTCTCCCACCAACCTACCTACAACAATAGCAAGACGTCATTAAAATGGTACAAAAACATTTCTGAGACCTCAGATGCAAAATGTTTTATAATGGTGCTTTGATGAAGTTAAATATGATTGGTGTTGGCAGGGCCTTTCTGTCTGTTTCCTATCTGGCATTCTTTAAATTGTTAGTGGATGTAGTCCCGACTTTATTACGTTAGATACTTTAAGCTACAGAACATATAAAATGCCTGTCTTCCTAGTGACAGCTCTTTTACCTTTTAACAAGACACGTAAACCCAAACCTTTCAAAGCGACTGCAGCATGACACCTTTGTAAGTTCACATGATTCCCAATCTCAAGTGCAAACCATCTGTCAGTGAACATGGCAATTAAATGTAAAAAAAAAAGCCCTTTGTTCTATCTCAACAATGAACGATTTACTGTTCCTACAGCTCCCTTGGCAGTTCTGAAACCAGCCTTTTCAAACTGTCAAAAAGTGCATGAATAACCAATACCAAAAACGTTCCTGCAAAAATCTATTATTTCCCATGACTTATTGACATTTGCCAGGAAAATGCTGTATGTGCAATCATTAGCAATTGCCACTCAATTGTATTCAAGTGCACTGGCCTGTAAACAATTTCCCTTTTGAGAGTAATTTAAAATAACTGATAAGTTATTGGAAAAACAGGAACATTGTGAATTATACAGTAAAACATAAATAAGCATATGAACAGCAGAACAATTCTTTTTTTTTTTTACCATGAATTTAAAGTTTAATATGGGAGAGAGAGAGATTACAAACTCAGTGTACAGCAGGTTGATCATTTTTCTGTATGAAATGTAGAAGTATATGTACTGAAAGTACTGAATATGAAAATTACTGATCAGTACTGTCATGTAAAAAGTATAAAAGAATGCAATAAAGCAATGATAATGATTATTATGTTTATAAACACAAATTTCACATTCTGTTTCATGCTTTAAAAATTGCAGTTCCAATAAAAAAAGCACCATAGTGACCTTGACTTACTTGATTTGATTTGCTTTGCACAAAATGTATTGTAATATAATGTGAATGTGCATATATTTATTCTCTGATGTACTTCAGTCCCTTCTTTATGCGACATGGTTCATTTCAAATGCATTCTTCACATTTCAATTATATTGCATTTAAATGGCAAGGCAAAATGTGAACTCACTTGGGAGCTGCATTTAAAACAGTTCAGTGATAACCATGAATATCTAAACACATTTAAGCATACTAATGGCTCCACCCCTACCTCCTCCCAGCCTCTTCCTGCAGTGTAGGAGATAACATCCAGGAGCGGATTTGCCAGATAACCGTCATTATTAAAGGAATAGTCCCGTCCAGATAGAGTTATGTTACTGAAGAACCTGCAGGAGGAGAAGAGGAAAAAAGAGAAGGGTGATAAAGGAGGAGTCTGAGTGAAAGTGATAAAGAGAAGGAGAGAGAGCAGCGAGAGATAAAGAGTGATAGATGGGAGTTCCATTAGTCACCTCTCCACTTGGGGTGGTGTGTGTGATTTGTGCTGAATGCTTATGGGACTCTAAAGTAAACCTTCTCTGCCGAACATTAAACAGAAATGACAACACTGAATCTCAATGAACATAAAAAAGAAATTGATTTACAGAATGGCAGAAAACTGAAGGTACAACTGCTTAACTAAATGAATGAATCAATGAATTAATACAGAGTAAAAGAGTAAAATAAGGATAAAAAAATAAGGAAAAAGTAATGAATGAATAAATGAATGAACAAAAAAAAAGGAAGAAATGGATGAATGAATGGCTAAAGTGAATGTATGAATGCTTATAAATAGACACATTTAAAGAAAATGTGTTTACATACATATACATAAATCTACAGTGTTGGAGAAAGTTATTTTTAAAAGTAATGAAAAAAGTAACTAATTGCATTAATTAGTTACTTTTTATGGAAATTAATGTGTTATGTTATAATTGCATTACTTTTTCTCACCTGGGCTGGGCTGGCTTGTTTGTTTTTTAATAAAAAAAGGTTTTACAAATGTAAAGACCCTTTCACACCAAATGGTTGGTTGAATTGGATCACCGAAGTTCAGCAGCAAAGACATTGGTTAATAAAGTGAGATTAAATACATAAAGTTTATTTGTGATATTTAACAAATCTAATTATTGCAGGTTTGCATAATATTCAGAGTTCGCATTTTACAGTTTTTATTCTTTGTGAGGAATACTGAATATGTTTTTATCCAAGTGAGATGTGTAACATATTTACTTTAGTCTACAAATACAATAACCATCATGTTCACTAGGGATGCACCGATACCATTTTTTAAGGACCGAGTACAAGTACCGATACTTTTTTTCTAGTACTCGCCGATACCGATGCCTATACATTTATTAATTTCTCTCTCTCTCTCTCTCTCTTTTTTTTTGATGTTGCAGTTTTCCAAGCACAACACAGTGAGACTAATAAAAAAAAGTAATAATTTTTATGTGCTTGTCACAACTTAAAGAACAAAAATTTCACAGTGTCCAATAACCTTCAAAGGGCATAATTACCAATATATATAATTGTTGTTATATAAAAAGAAATTTACAAACAAATTACAAACAATACAAGAAATACTATAGAGATACAAATCAAATAAATTTGTTTTTTAGATACAGTAGGTTTATTTACCATGTATACATTTATTTAACATATTTTGTTGTTTTATTAACATTAATGACAAATATAGGCTATGGTCCCTTTAAGACCGAATCCATGGATACTGACACATATCCTGTTTTCACCCAAATGTTTACGTCCACTTAAGCCATAACCGACTGTATTTACATGAGATACTCCACACGATGGACATTTTGACAACTATGTGTGCATTCATCCATTCAGGCGCGAGAAGAACTGATCGCGCTCTGTCTGAGAGAACTGGGATCGCGCGCAAGAAAGAGAGCGCGCACGCGAGAGAGAGCGCTTCTGGTCTGTGTCATTCAGCGTGATTCCGCCTATCCCGCCTTCACTAATCGATAACGAATTGTGATTGAAAGCATGCAGTTCGCAACGTGTGTGTTGTCATCATTAATTTTGAAGTATTTCCACACCTCTGAGGCGGACATTGTTTATGCTGCTGCCGCCATTGTCTCTGTGCACGGAAAATTCTGTCAGTTACGTCACGTGAGGTATCGGTCTTTGGAATCGGGGGTATTTTTACGAGTACGAGTACAAGTACATGAGCTTGGTATTGGGCCCTATACTGATACTGATACTGGTATCGGTATCGGTGCATCCCTAATGTTCACACAGCGCACACAACGCCTCTACACATTGTTCCCGATTTCTATCAACATGGGGTCAGGAGAGGTGTCAGTCAATAAATGGGAAAACAAAGTAACTTGCATTACTTATTTGAAAAAGTAGCTCAGACATTTTGTTGTAAATTTAAAAGTAATGCATCACTTCACTCATTACTTGAAAAAAAGTAATCTGATTACGTAACCCGCGTTACTTATAATGCGTTACCTCCAACAATTCCTAACTCTAATGGATTCATGGAATAAAATTATTAAAAAATATATTTATACTAGGGCTGCGCACTAATAGTTGACTAACCGTAAGTCCGTGAACCGAAGTCATGCAGTCCGTGATGGACAGATCGTTAACGACGGGTCCCTGTGGTAATTATAGTATGCTGGGCAGGAAATCCAAACATTAACCTATCATTCACCGAACTCAAATATGGCTTATAATTTGAAACATGTAAGTAGTAGCAACTTTACATGGCCGCTCTCTCTAACGTTAACCTAGAAAAATGTGTGCTAATATCTGCCGCATTCAAGTGTTTGTGCGAAGTGTGGAAGATGAATAGTAGCACTCTTACTGCATGACAGTTAACTTAATAAGGATGCACCGGTGAGACCACCTGCATTTGAATTAAAATACTCCGTCATTTTTGGTCATACAGATAAGAGTAATAAATCATTCAAAACTGTATAGGGTCTGCTTTTATTTGTGTACACTCACAATAAAAACGTTGTGCCTTTGTAAAATAATGAAAAAAAACCAGGATGCGCTTTCTGTCGTTTCGGTCTCTGTGAGCGTGTCAAAAAATAAACCAAAACTCAGTGTATACTTGCCTCACAGACATGAGAAATATAGCTATAGAAAGCTTGAAATGTCAAGTGATTTTCAATCAATTCAAGTGGAAAACAAATACTCTCAGATTATGTAATCTGTATAAAAAACGTGCATATAGACGTGTCCACTACTGCGGAGATGACAAGTCAGCATCGTCGACACGTAGCCAAAAACACAGAAATCATTATCAATAAATTTTTTTAATGTTTAGACACGACACATTCATAATCATTACTTTTGCCAGTGCACTGTGGCAAGCTTTATGTGTGCTTTTGAGCACTGATTAAGCCATGTATTATATAAAGGCTCACTATTATGATTTATATGGCTTATTAATATACACGAGCGATTAGTCGACTAATCATTTAAATGACCAATTACTAGTTGACTACAAAAATCTTTAGTTGAGGGAAGCCCCAATTTATACTTATTCTTATTTTTATGGAGACAAAATTGGATGGATGGATAGAAAAAACATGGGTAACATAAAGGATAAACTTCACAGAGGAATGAATCGATGAATCTTAAAAAGAGGAACTCAGTGGATGGAGGATGAATGATATGCCCTAAAGCACTGCAGCCATGGCTCCGACTGCACTTTTATCACACTTCCAGATCAGCGGCAGGACATGGCAGTCATCTCGCCAGTGGCTTGTTTTCAATATTCAGTGTTTGGAGCTCTTAGAATGCTGCCGAGATGCTCTTGTTAGTCGCCATGACAACTAGGAGCATGAGAGTAGCACTGAAATTCTGGAACAGAGGGACGCGAAACGCGAACATCACAACAGAGTATCTTTCTCCCCTCCGCATGTGTAAACTGCATCTCTCATCAAGCATTTGTCAGCAGTTTTCTTTTTACTGGTGACGCGGTAATGGCCAGAGAAAAAGACTCTTTCAACCAGCTCGTTTTTCATTTTTTTTTATTTTAGCCTGTCATTGCACGGGACGCTCGGCTCGTTTTTATGAGACATGTCTCATAAGTCTTTCCACTTCTGTCTTTGGGAGAAATTGCATTTGATATCTAATCCATAATTTATGACAGGCTCTATATAAGAGATTATGTTCATTTCAAAGCGTTGGTCGCAATGACTGCTACGGGCCCGCTTCTGGTTTAATGCCCCATTTAATAGAATGTGAGCAGTATTGCTTAGCCAAACTTCATTCCTCCATCTTGAAATGGCACACTAAACACTTTTTGGAATACGGAATGAAGATTATGAATGACACTGCTCATTTTTCATTGCACATTTTTTTTTCTCTCCATGCACACTCAGATCTGGCACAAGGGAATCATAATCGAGTTTACAAATCACTCTCAAACTTCTTCGATCTGTCACACACGATATCTGCTTCGGATCGGCAATTAAAGAAAACGTCCGATCCAGTGTAATTAATTTATCTCGCACTCATTTCGAGAGTGCAATGGAGAGCGTGACAATCTTAACAACCTCGAGTCTGTGATGCCAGCACTCACACTTTCCTCGTTCCCTCGCTCTAGACCCCTGCAAGGTTGTCATAGCGACACAGCCATTGACATTACATGTGTTCCGCTAATGCCTTACATTGTGGGGTGAACAAACAACCTAAAGCACAGCACGTAGCGGAATACAGATGTCACTTGTGTCATCACAATGAAGACGAGAAAGAGAGAGGCAGGAAAAAGAGAGCGTGAGTCTGACACAAAATGGAAACGTAGCAGTGATGTACTGTCACACAGAATGTGAAATGAAAAAGCCTGGAGACACAAGGAAGAGGAAGCAGGGGGGAAAAGTGTGAGGCGCACACACACTAGGACAGGATAAGGAGAAATGTGGAATGTTTAAAAATCACAGGGGTGTTTAAACATCAGAAACATTTGAGGGGTTTTAATGTGTCCATTAAAGCGGCATTAGTATGGTGATGAGCAGAAGCACTGCCCTCTGCAGCTGTGTGTGTGTGTTTGAAAGAGAGAGTGTCTCAAAGCAGTTTTAATGTGGCTGTATACACTGGCAATATGGTTATCCTATGAGTGAAAGTCATAAAAGAGAGAGGCTATTCCAAAAACCTAGTGAGACCTAGACAGGATTTTTTGGGATCATGGGCAGGTTCAAAAGATAATTTTGAAAAAGACCAAAAATATTGTCTATGAAGGAATGTTCAAGCTTACCTGTGATGCCTAAAACTGCTTACTAGGCACATTTAACATGCCTATGATGCCCAAAAAGGGTATACTTTGGTTTTTTTACACATATGCTAGCGTACGCGCACAGTCGAACACACAGCCTTGCAAAGTACACTTCACTTGACTATACAAAGGCTATACACAGTTTTGAGCAATCTCTCACCACGAGTTGCAACCCATATAAATATGTTTGTATTCTTTCATGCTAGAGTTGTACAAATGAGGGTACTTTCTAACCTCTTCGCACAATCTGTCGTCTATATAGGCCTCCAATGTCGTGGTAGCAGTCTGTTCTGTTTATGCAGGATTTCTTCTACTACCTTGTGAATCGATGCCCCCAGGACATGACATCCATACCTTGTGGATAAACTAATTACTGCAAAAAAAAACAAAAAAAAATTTTAAATGCGCATATGCGACCTGTGCATACAAGTATGCATGGTAACAAAAATCCAGCAGTGCACATACAGAACGCACGTACTCTTCTGATGATGAAATACGTGTCACACGCACTGTACGCTAACCCTCACATACGCGTAAAAAGTGAAGTATACTTTGGGCTTTAGGGTTATTTAGGGCTATCTACACAGGAATGTTTTAAGGGGCCATTCACACAGAACGTGTTTTTGCATTTACAAATGAGACGCAAGGCAGTGGAATGAACGCAAGGTCTAGAGAACCTTTTTTTTTTTTTTTTTAAACCTCTTTTCTTATTAAAATATGCTGCAAAAGATGCAAGACATGAGCGCAATGGTCAGTCAAGTCCGTCTAGTACATTTTTATACAGGAAAACAGTGAACGTCCAAAATGAACGTCTATGAATGTTCGAAACACCTACAGTGCTGCTTGAAAGTTTGTGAACCCCTTGCAGAATCTGTGAAAATGTGAATAATTTTAACAAAATAAGAGGGATCATACAATATGCATGTTATTTTTTATTTAGTACTGTCCCGAGTAAGATATTTTATATAAAAAATGTTTACATATGGTCCACAAGACAAAAAAATAGCTGAATTTATAAAAACGACCCGCTCAAAAGTTTGTGAACCCTTGATTCATAATACTGTGTATGGTTAACCGGATGATCTACAACCGTTTTATTTGTTTTGTGATAGCTGTTCATGAATCGCTTGTTTGTCCTGAGCAGTTACACTGCCCAATATTCTTCAGAAAAATCCTCCAGGTCCCGAAAATTCTTCAGTTTTCCAGCATCTTTTGCATATTTGAACCCTTTCCAGCAGTGATTGTATGATTCTCAGATCCATCTTTTCACACTGAGGACAACTGAGGGACTCAAACACAACTATTAAAAAATGTTCAAACATTCACAGAAGGAAACACAATGCATTAAGAGTCAGGGGTGAAAATTTTTGAACAGGATAAAGATGTCCAATTTTTTTTTTTTTTTTTTTTCCCATTTAGTACTGCCCTTCGGAAGCAACAGAAGACACTTAAATGTTTGCCAGAAGACAAATTAAGTACAATATTTCTTGATTTTCAAATTCAAAAGGTTTTCACCCACTGGCTCTTAATGCATTGTGTTTCCTTCTGGAGCATCAGTGAATGTTTGAACCTTTTTTAATAGTTGTGTTTGAGTCCCTCAGTTGTCCTCAGTGTGAAAAGATGGATCTCACAATCATACAGTCACTGCTGGAAATGGTTCAAATATGCAAAAGATGCTGGAAAACTGAAAATTGTTTGCGACCTGGAGGATTTTTTTGAAGAATATTGGGCAGTTTAACCGCTCAAAACAAACAAGTGACTCATGAACAACCATCACAAAACATAAAAACAGTTGTGGATCATCCAAGTAATGACACACAGTATTAAGAATCAAGGGTTCACAAACTTTTGAATTGGCTCATATTTATAAATTCAGCTATTTTTTTTTTTTGTGGACTTTATGTAAACTTCGTTTATGTAAAATATCTTACTCTGTACAGAACTAAATAAAAAAATGACATGCATTTTGTATAATCCCTCTTATTTTGTTAAAATTATTCACATTTTCACAGATTCTGCAAGTGGTTCGCAAACTTTCAAGCAGCACTGTACATGCTTCCCAAAACTGCTGCTTGTTGAAAAAGTCTAGATCAGATCATTCAAATACATCTATAATGCCAAAAAATGGTCTATGTAGGAATGTTTGAAAGCACCCATAATGGAACACTTTCACGTGTCTAATTCTTAAAAAACGCTGTTTAGAAGCATTTAAACGTACCCATGATCACCAAAAATGTTGGCTATGGACATTCAGTATGACAAAGCTCCCCAAAAATATGGTTTGGAGTAACTTTTACAAACGCATCTTGGTCTATGTAGGAATGTTTGAAAGCACCCATGATGTCCAAAAAATAAAAAAAAATTAAAAAAAAGTGCATGATGCCCAAAAGAGGCCTATAGGATTATCTAGGGCTATCTAGGCAGGAATGTTCTAACAATGCCTAAAACTGCTGTCTATGAATGTTTGACACACATATGCTGCCCAAAAAATGCTGCTTGTTGCAATGGACTAGGTCAGACCTTTCACACATATCTATGATGCCCAACAATTGTTAATGTAGACAATTAATTTTAATGCCTAGTAATTTTAATGCCTAAAAATGCTGTTTAGGAATGTGTAAATGTGTCTATGATGCCCAAAAATATGGTTTGCAATAACTGTAGAATCCTTCAAAGCATCTACATTATGATCGTGGCAAGCAGGGTGGGGCCGAGAGCCGTGGGAACGGAGCAAGGCCGGTGGCGTGAGCGCTAATGAGCATCACCTGTGCGCCACACCGGTCTCAAGTCCCACGAAGGAGCTCCAGAAGGATAAAAGGAGGAGTGACGACAGTGAAGGACGAGAGAGCACCAGGCCTGGGACATTTATGTTGTGTTTTGTTATGTTTATATGCAGCAGCTGTCTTCTTTGAGGGGCTGCAGCTTTACTTTCATTTTGTTGTTTGTTCATTTTTGGATTAAAATTATGTTGCACGTTCACCAGTTTCTGCCTCCTCCTTCCCTGAACTTGAACTTCATTACAACCATCCTTCAAATGAATCTATGATGCCCAAAAATGTTCTACATAATGTTAAAACCCACCCATAATGCAGTCAGGATTTCCAAAAAATCTGTTTGTAAAAATGTTCAATGTACCTATGATATTTATGTAATTTGATTCCAAAATATTTGATTGCACCTAGAACTGTTTGGTGCTTAAAAATTAAGCCTATGCAAGAAAAATTCACACACATCAATAATGCACAAAAATGCAACCAAAGTAAGAATGTTTGTATGTGCCTCTGATGTCCAGAAATGTGTCTAGATAAGCAACTCTCTAGGTTTTAAAACAACCAGAGAGAGAGAGAGAGAGAAAGTTGGCAAAGTTGGCTGAAGACGTCAATACTGCTGCGACATCCTGCACAGACAGCATGAGTTAATAAGAGGAAGTGGGCGTAAGAGTGAGCGAATGAAGGATGGAGCAGACCTTGAGTGAATGAATGAGTGAGAGTAAGATTGAGTTTGAGTGTGTGTGGGTGAAGCCGGGTGGCTGCGAGATCAGTTCCATTGGTGACAGTCTGTGATATTTCCCCCTGCACTCAGCACACCATAACCAATTATCCTATTTACATGCAAAACGACACTGCATGCGTGCCTCTTTAGAGCCGCCCGCAGGGGCAAGACGAGAGCGGAGAGGAAAAATGAAGGGATGAGACAGTGGGGGCCAACAAAAGGGTAGGAGAAAAGGAGGGGGACAGGAAAGAATGAGTGCGAGGAAGAGCGAAGAGTATGAGATAAAGAGATGGAATTAGAGTGGGGGAAGTAATGTCGACATGATGAGAGAGGAGAGTTATTATGAAAGAATGCAGGGACTGAGAAACACACAGGCATGAAAGAGTGAGACGACGTGAAAAGGAGAGGAAAAGAATGACAGAACAAGAATGAGAAGAGAGAAAACAACCCAAGAAGAGGGTCAAAAAGTTGAAAGGAGAAAGGCGATGAAGGGTGAATAACAGTGGGCAGGAGTGCAGGTGAGCATTCATCACACTCCATTAGCTTAGGCAGTAACAAAAAGTTAGCAGTAGGGGGCAACAGGTCTGTTACAATATGCTTATTCATAGTAATGTCAGCGCTCTTGTCTCCTGCACCAACCTCTAATGACTGATTTAGGAACAGCTCTCGGCACATCTGCCTCCAATATATAACTGTAATATACTGCTCCCAAAGTAAATGGCCATACGTGCGACGGTCAGAGACCAACCTGAATAATATTCAGTAACTGTGGCTGTAATCTGTGAACTTGCTCTGTTGATTAGACTGTGGATCATGCTGGATGTGATTTCATTATTTCGTCAACTCAAAAGTGGACTTTAGATTAATCATATTATTAATAGAGGCTATATTATCTAACTGACCACCATTATACTAATCAATTTAACTTCATTAAAACATGACCACAAGCTCAAATATCAAACATGGGTGCTTCATAGCTCAGTAAGCTTGATCAATATCATAATCATAAACCACAAGAGACTACTTGAATTTCACCATACCTGTCATGAAATATCTTCAGGATATATTTCATTTGAAAAACAAATTTTGCTTAAAGAAAATGCAGCCTATTTGTTTCACTCAAAAATACTGTCATCAATTACGAAAGGTGATATTAATTACTATGGTGATATTTTGAATACTGCTTTTTGTCCATACATTTAAAGCTAATAGTGTTCAAGGGAAACTTTGTCTTTGCATTGTGACATTATTTTCATGACAATTTTCCCCCAAATTCTCATTACCACAATGTGTCAAAAAAAAAAAAAAAAAAAAAAAAATTCTCACTCATTAACACATAATGGAACAAATAATGGTATATTATTTAAATTGTAAGGTCATTTAATGAGAACCTAATGAGAATCATGTTTGAAAATAATGAGAATAACAAATAAAATTGATAGTAAAATATCCTGATATATTGCTGTAATGAGAATATGGAAGGAAAATATGCTTATTTGTCATGGAAATAATGTCGCAGTGTCACAATCTTAATGGTCCTAAAAATAGGCAATGAATAATTTCTATTTTTTATATTTATGTTTTGAACTGAAATATGACAGACATGTTCTTTGGAGACTCATCCATCCATTTTAGAAAATTAATTAGAGAACAAAAAATGTACTCTGTGACTCCACTGCTTCAACCCACATGAAGATTGAATACAAGTAAACTCAAAGGCAGTTTACAATGATTTTAAAATAAGGAAGAAAACAATTAAATGAAAGAGAAAAAATCCTGTATGAAAACACTCGTAAAGGATCTATAGATGTGATTCCATGCTCAGCGCTAATGAACAGAGATCAATGGGAAAACCTTGAGCAAAATATAGCAGCAAATCTTGAAGTGTACAGGCTGTCCACTGGCTCCCCTGAAGGAATAGATGTTGCAATACTTTGAGGTAGAGAAGCAAATCCCTTTTCAGGCAAAGAGTAGAGAAATTAACTTTAAAATATGGATAACTTTGGTTACACCTAATATGCAGATGTCACATCAAACAAAACCTGATGATTGATAATCGTGCTAGTAAAGTGGGCTTGAGAGAACGTCGCTCAATACGGAAATGAAATGGTAGGGTCAGCTAACCTAACCTGATGGCATGTTTAAGTGATTGACTTTTGAAGGTGCTTAAAAGATTTATGATTCCCTTAGTTCATGCCTGAGTGACACAAACACTTCTGAGAGAGCTCCCCCCAACATAAAAGACAAGTCAACGGTGCTATTTGAGGCCAGATTTTTTTTTTTTTTTGGAGACTGACTGATTTGTGAGAAGTATGACTGACAGGTAGCAAATACCTGCAGTATGGGCTGTCAAACACAAATCAAACGCAGGTTAAGGGCCTGTGTGTGTGACTGAACACATGTGGCCTCATTGGGTTATGGGTGAAAAGAGACCCAGATAACAGACAATACAGGGTTTTGATTCAGTCATCACAGTCACACTGTTTGGCACTATCTTTGAATTTTGCACTGCAAGAGATGAAACAGGAACTCACTAGAATTTTTTTTTTTTTTTTTTTTTTGCCGCTCATGATGCACCCGGTTTAGGGCCATTTCCTCTAACAGTACAAAGTCAATGTAGTGTTCATACATAATTAACACCAGTGATGCACAGCCTGAAATAAAGAGTTTCAGTTTGTGTTAGGAGTCTGTAGAGAGATATATTACAACCAAAAAGTCATAAATATTTATCAAATGAATGCTTTAACAATTTTAAATAGAACGGTCTGGACTGCATTTGGGTCAGTATACTTTTATTCTTTTATTCTTTCAAATGCAGCTGGATCATGTGCAGATCATGGTTAATAAAATAAATAAATAACTTCATGATTATCTAAAGACCTCACGTTTTGTGGATTAAAATTTTAGCTTGGATGCCATTTTATATGTTAGTGTACTCTTAATAATCTTTAAAGATGGTCATGCTGCATTAAAGGGTTAGTTCACCCAAAAATGAAAATTCTGTCATTTATTACTCACGCTCATGGCGTTCCAGACCCTTAAGACCTTCGTTAATCTTTGGAACGCAAATTGAGATATTTTTGTTTAAATCCGATGGCTCCGTGAGGCCTACATAGGGAGCAATGACATTTCCTCTCTCAAGATCCATAAAGGTACTAAAAACATATTTAAATCAGTTCATGTGAGTACAGTGGTTCAATATTAATATTATAAAGTGACAAGAATATTTTTGGTGCGCCAAAAAAAACAAAATAACGAATTATTTAGTGATGGCCGATTTCAAAACACTGCTTCAGGAAGCTTCGGAGCATAATGAATCAACGCATCGAATCTGCAGTTAATGACAGAATTTTCATTTTTGGGTGAACTAACCCTTTAAGACTGAATCGGCCAAACAGATTTTTTCGACATCAAGACAGGTGTCCGACAAGGATGTATTCTGTCCCCTATGCTGTTTCTCGTAGTGATGGACTTCATTATGAGAAAGTCAACCGATTATGTTGGGGCTGGCATCCCTTGGAGTGACTATGACTGCTTGGCCAAACTGGAGTTTGCGGACGATATAGCGCTAATTATGAAAGATGATCCACAGCTACAAGTAGCCACGACACGCCTGAACCAGGAAGCGGCGAAGGTCGGGTTGCGAATTAACACCAAAAAAATCATGCCGTCCATGCCGGTAGGCCTAGTGAAACCTGGAGCATGTCGGCTCGCGTTCGGAATAAGGTAAGCGGCTTTCATCATCGACGCCTCCGCTGTATCCTCAAGATATGGTACACTGACCAAATCCGAAATTAAGTGGTGCGGCAATGGAGTGGATTTGACATAGGGCTGCACGATTATGACAAAAATCATCATTGTCGATTATTCCTTTGAAATTGCGATTATTAATTACAATCACAATTTACATTGAATGATGTTTTGATTAGCTTTATACCATTGTTTGAAGCAACTGCAAAATAAAAAACAAGCTGAAAACACTCTTTCTGATTTTTTTTTATTACTTTTCTATAGCATTAAGCCTCAAATGTCAACTGTACATTGATTTGGTTTCTTCTTTAAATAAATTTAAATGAAGGGATGAGACAATGGGGGCCAACAAAAGGGTAGAAGAAAAGGAGGGGGACAGGAAAGAATGAGTGCGAGGAAGAGCGAAGAGTATGAGATAAAGAGATGGAATTAGAGTGGGGGAAGTAATGTCGACAATGTCGATAATGTCTTCTTTAAATAAATAAATAAATAAAAAACGACATATGGGCCATTTTCCTGGTTGCACTTGCACCGCCAGTAGGAACTCTGAAGTGACAAAAAAACTGCGCTTGAAACTTTTATTTTGATGGCACAGAGGACATTTATTTTGACAGTGCTGAGAACAGCTCAGCCAGAGCCTGAACACACAGTGCTCGCATTCTCCGGCTTCATTAGTTTGCGATCTGTTTAACAGTCCTGACTAATATGTTATTAGACAGAACATTTATACAAAGAAAGCAGACAGTATATGAGAAAAAGTATTAGCTTTTGCCGTGTGGTTGATGCCCAATGTCGCTAGCTGAGCAGAAATACATATTCATGTTTCGCTTGGTCCGCTCAAAGTCAAAGGATTTTCTCCTTAGCGTAAGGTTTAGAGGGCCATCTATCACTGTTTTGCATGTTTATAGAGTTAGTTTGTGGAGTAAATATATAGGCAGTGTACACAGCTTTTTAAAAATGGCAGGTGCTGGTGTTTCACATGCGTTCGACCAATCAGCATACACTTACGTCACTGGTAGTTCCTTTTGTGCTGGGTTAGACCTTTTACACTCTGAAGTAGTCATGATTCACCTCTAACAACGTACAGTAACATGCTCTAAACACACCTCTTAAGCACGTAGAATAATGTAAGTGGATTTTTTTTTGTAATCACGCCTTTGATTAAAAATTCGATTCATTGTGCAGCCCTAATTCGACAGGCTAGACGTCATAGCTGCCGAACGCCGGCTTTGTTTGGCAGGGCATATCTTCTGCATGCCATGGCAGCCCTCCTTCAAGTGGCCATGAACTGGATCCCACCAGGTGGTAAACATGGATGCGGTCGCCCCCATATCACCTGGTGCCGCACTTTCATAGTCGACCTTAAACTCATTGATATGTCGTGGGATGAAGTCGCAGCCGCTGCCATGGATAGATGTAGATGGAGAAAACTTGTCGCCCGATGTGCTCGTAAGCATGGGAGAAGTCTAAGTAAGTATAAGTACTCTTAAATATTGACAGAATCTGCTTTTAGTGGATATGTGCATCTATGTACAGTCTTTCTCTACAAAAAAAAAGGAAACCAAAAATTGAGGACTCATCCTGCACTAGATTTTCAACCAATCAAATTCATATTCATACTATAGTTCTTCTTTCTTCTTATTTTTTAATGAGACATGGGTGTACATCAAACAAAGCTGTGAACTTAGCAGCAAGCTTTGCTTACCTGATCCTATCTGGCACCCTCTGGGTTTGATTTCCATCCATCATGCAGTTCCCGGCGAAGCTCGTCCCTCGAGCCCCGGCATACTCCCTACGCAAAGCCATAGCACCGTGCGTCAGTACCGACACACCCTTTGCAATTCGCCGTCGTGGCTCGTCCCTCCATCCCTGTGGCCTCACAGCGAACAGAGCCTTGGGTAGACCCTCAAGACCAAGTCCTGACAGAGCCGGGCCCACCGCAAACCACATATGTGAGGGAGTAGCCTGCCCTGATGCCCATGCAGCCTTAAAAATGTGCTCCGCCTCTTCCTGTGAGCAATACAGGAGTCGTACCTGTAAAGAGTGGTAGAGCAAGAATAGAATAAGTATTCAAAGGGGCCACTTTTTCCTTTTAAAGTCAACATAAAATCAAAATGTATTTACTTGCTCATTCCTGGTTTTATTGTGCACGATGATCATTGCTGTAAATTATTGCAGAGAAAAAAAGTCTTTGTAATGTTTAATAAAATTGGAATAACTTGATCTACATCTTTTTCTCATTAAATATCCTGATTTACTCTGAAATATGTCACACTATGGAAGAAAAAGAAAGTTTGGAGTTTATAAAAACATCCTTGGTCATGCTAAGGATACTGAAGAACACGAATATCATTCGAACATGAATATCATGTTGTGTCACAAGCAGAAAAAATCAACACTTTACAATCATCAAACTCAATAAGCTCTTTCTGGTTGCTCATGATACTTCTATGATTTCAGAAATTGTCCTCTCGGAACAGAGTGATCCGGTCAGCTTGTTATTCATGCACTAGCACGTGTTCTTCAATATCCTTAGCATGACCGAGGGTGTTTTTATGAACCTCAAACCCGGGACATGGTGTATGAGGGCTTTTTCCACACACATTTCAGAAAAAAGGTCAGAGATGTCAGACATCTTAAAACTACTTTGATGTGTAAGGGTCTTGTTTTTCTTGATGGAGATGTGTTGCTTATCCTACTTGTAGACATGTAGCCACAGGCTCCTGACAGGAAGATAAAACTACTCTTGAGTGTTGTTGACTGGTGACCTGCAATCCACCAAAAAATTCTTACAGTATAACAACTGTAGCGAAAGTAGAAGTGTGGAATCAATTGACCAACAGACCTTCCAGCAGGGGCAAGACAAGGCCCTGGCTATTGAACTACTCCCCCAAATGTTTTTTTTTTTTCTTTTTCCAATGGCTGTGGGTCTTATTTTCTTATTAAAAAAATAAATAAATAAATGGGCAGTTAAAATAAACTTAAATAAAATAAATAAAAAATCTGAAATAATATTCTCTAATATTCTCTTATTTATTTATTTTTTTTACCTTTATAAACTTTTTTTTTAAATAGTCATATTTTATGTCAAATTCTTACATTTTAATAAATAAATTCACTTATAATAATAAGACACTGAAGGGCTGTTACCAATCAAAAAAAAGCACCAGTAGGCGGTTCATTCAACTGAGTCATTCCAACGGCTGATTCAATGAAGAATGAAACAAGTGACTTTCTTTCTGAATGGGTCATTAAATCTTTGACTCACCCAATTCATTCAAAAACACTGCAGTGTGTTGCTCGGACACGCACACCAGTTATGCTGTGACTTTGTTTGGAACTACTTTTGTTGACAAAATAGAGCAAAAAAAAACAACAACAACAACAAAAAAACAATATTGTCAGAGATATTGTGAAAATCAAATTGCGGTGATATATATCACTTCAGACATTCTTTCAAGGTCTCTGTAATTTTATTATGGTAGCGTAAAAGTTTATCTGTAGCCCTGTTTGAATTAATGCCTTTACAGACATGAAAATAATGTTTTGCTTTTCTCTCTTAGAGTCACCCACAAGATCCTCATCCCCCGGCACATGCATTGATACTTTTTTACTCTCTTCAACTGACCATAAAGAGACAGAGAGAGCAGTGCAAAAATCAATCAGCAAGGGCCAGCAACAGCTTTAGCATAGATGCTGATAAGGCAAAACGGGTATGTATGCATGTGTTTTTCTTCATGATTAATTTGTCCATGCTCTCCTATTTCTCAAGAGGCTGAGAATATCCTCAGCTGACTCCTTCTACCTCCAGGTACTAGGACAAGATGGTCAGTGCTACAATGAGAGAGCTGCCGAGAGAGGGCCCGTCCTGGTGAGCCTCTCATTCTTCAGCATGCTCATTCCCCCCGGTTGAGTTTCCAGATGAGTTTAGCGGCTAACCCTCGGGCGAGCTTAATTTCTCATTCAGGGATCGAGAGGAAGTTGAAGTGTCACTCCTAGCATCAGAGGGTGGGCTTTATGCCTTCTGACGCCGATGACTCGTCTGTGCTGCCGTCTGTGCAGAGTTGGCAGTCGTGCTTTCCTAGGCAGCCATGAGCATTGGGCTTGAGTGGTCTCCTTCACCCTGTCCCAAGCACTCATGGCTGGACGATTACTTCTTGGCGTCACGCTATAGCTATCCTGCAAGTCTACCAGGCCAATGTGTTGAAAGACCCTGCATGAGGGTAGTCCTGACCCAGAGGTAATGCAGGAACTGCGTTCAGCCACCGACTAAAACCTCTGGGCTACAAAGATGATGGCACAGGCTCTGGGTCGGGTGATGTTCATTAGTGGACCAGGAGCACCATATTTGGCTCAACCTCGCAGAGATGTGGAATGTGGAGAAAGTGTGCTTTCTCTATGCCCCCTCCCAAGGTGGCCTGTTCGGCGACACTGTCTCGCAGCAGTTCTCGCCAGTGAAGAAGCAGATAGAGGTGATTAAGCACATCTTGCCTCAGCACAGGTCTTCCTCTAGACCCCTGTGAGCCCAAGCTCTGGCTGCTCATTGCCGAGGGTGGCCTGCAAAGGCTGCACTGGTCCTGCAACAGCCTGGATAGGCAACTAGACCCCAGAGGTCCAGTCGCAGGAAAAGTGGCACCGCCTGCCTGTAGTCAGGATACTAAGAACCCCCACGAGTTGTCAAAACATTCCTGAGATGGGACATCCCCCCCACATTCTGCTAACAAGTCTGCTCAGAGCAGGTAAGTGTGCTGAGTATCGATGAGGCCCAGCCTCATTGACCGTCACCAACCGCCACCGCAGTGGACCCAGGGAGCAAGGTAGGTGCTTCAGCACATCGTTCAGCATGAGTAACGAGAGGGTGGGAAAGAAAGGAGGTGGGTTGAGACCAATCTGAGATCTGCAAGTTTTGAATCGGGCCCTGCACAAGCTTCCATTCAAAATGCTCACTTAGAAACACATAATTTCATGTGTTCAACATCAAGATTGGTTCACAGCGATAGACCTGAAGGATGCGTACTTTCATGCCTCAATCCTTCCATGGCACAGACAGTTTATACGGTACGCCTTTGAAGGTTGAGCATATCAGTACCTCCCCTTCAGACTGTCCCTGTCTCCTTGCATCTTTACGAATGTCGCAGAAGCTGCCCTTGCCCCTCTAAGGTAAGTGGGTATTAGCATTCTCAACTACCTTGATGACTGATTAATCCTAGCTCACTCGCAAGAGTTACTGTGCGCACAGGCACCTGGTCCTCAAGCACCTAGCCTGATTGGGACTTGAGGTCAACTGGGAAGTTCTCCCTCCTGGGGCGTATGGCTTTCTTTGCCACAGTCACGCCGCTGGGGTTGATGCATAGGTGACCGCTTCAGCATTGGCTTCAGCCCCGAGATGGGCATGGTGCAGCGGTACATCATGTTACCATCACCCCAATCTGTCATCGTTTATTCAGCCCTTCGTCAGACATTGTATTTCTATGGGCAGGAGTTCCCCTAGAATGAGTGTCCAGGCTTGTTGTTGTTACAACAGACTCCTCTGAGACCGGCTGGGGCACTGTATGCAATGGGCACACAGACTCGGGACCCTGGACAGGACCCCGACTGCACTGGCACATCAGCTGCCTCAAATTGTTGGCTGTGCAACTAGTTTAGAGAGGGGGTTTCTACCATTTATTTAGGGCAAACATGTGTTGGTCCAGACAGACAACACAGCGACAGTGTTGCATGCCACAACTTGCCTGCCATCTCCTCCTCTGGAGTCAGCAGTGACTAAAGTCACACAGCTGATGTGCTCTTGGTTACACTCTGTGGAGAGTGGAGACTCCATCCCCAGGTGGTCCAGCTAATATAGAGTCGATTCGACGAAGCAAAGGTAGACCTGTTCGCTTCCTAGGAATCCTCCAACTGTACACTGTGGTATTCCCTGACCGAGGCCCCCCTCGGCACGGATGCACTGGCACATAGTTTGCCCCGGGGCCTGTGCAAGTATGAGTTCCCCCAGTGAGCCTGATTGCACAGTCAGGGAAAAGAAAAACAAGTCCTAATGGTCATGCTCTACTGGCCCAACCAGACTTGGTTCTTGGGGCTCAAGCTGATGTTGTTGGCTCCTCCTTGGCGGATTCCCCTGAGGAAGGACACCCGTGCCCCGAACTCTGGAACCTCCATGTCTGGTCCCTGGATGGGATGAGGAGGAATTCAGAGGACCATCACCAGCAGTGATAGATACCATGCCTTTTCACTGCATGGTGTGCTTCCCGAGGTGAAGACCCATGGACTTGTGGCATCGGGTCAGTGCTTTCTTTTCTTCAGCAGGGCCTGGAGAGGCACCTGTTGGCCTCCACCCTTAAAGTTTATTTGTCTGCAATAGCGGCTCATCATGGCGCAGTGGTTGGCAGCTCATTAGGAAAGCACGACCTGATACTTAGGTTCCTGAGAGGTGCACAGAGGCTAAACCCTCCTAGACCTCGCCTCCTCCCCTCTTTGGATCTTTCTCTGGTCCTTCAGGCCCTGCAGAGAGATCCGTTTGAGCCCTTGCAATCAGTCAAGCTTAGCACCCTCTTGGCACCTGATTGCACTCACCTCCGTCAAGAGGGTGGGGGACCTACAAGCCCCCTCTGTTAGTGAGTCGTGCCTGGAATTTGGGCCGTCCTACTCTCACATTGTTCTCACAGACCCCGGCCTGCATATGTGCACAAGCTTCCCTCTACTCTCTTCAGAAACAAAGCGGTGAACTTGCAAACAATCCCTCCTGATGGAGACCCAGTCCTGTCTCTGTTGTGTCCAGTGCATGCTCTACGCATATGTCTGTACTGGACACAGAGCTTCAGATGACCTGAGCAGCTCCTTGTCTGCCTTGGAGGTCAGTAGAAGGGAAGGCATTCCAAACATAGAATGGCCCACTGGATTGTGGTTGCCATTATCTGGGCTTATCAGGCCCAGGATGTACTGTGCCTACTGGGAGTGATGGCTTACTCCACCAGGGGTATTGCAGCCATGTTGACTCTAGCGAATGGTGCTTCATTAGCAGACATTTGTAGAGCTGTGGGATGGACTACACCCAACACCTTTACTAGATTTTATAGTCGATGCATGAAAACAGTTTTGTCTCTAGTCTTAGTCTTAGTCAAAAAGAGGTAAATAAGAGGACAAACTGGTTGGATTTAGTACTTGCAATCGAGCTTTTCCCCAGGTGACAACGTGCGCTTTTTAGGTCCATTAGAGTTTCCTTTGAATGGTGAACCCTAGGAACTCACTACCAGGCCCATTACTCATGGTATGCCTCTTTTCAGGGGAGCCCTTGTAATCTGGCTAGTGCTCTGTATGTAGTGGTTTCTTAATGGTGACCCCATATGATGTATTTTTCCACTGTTCAGTTTCCCTCTCGGTGAACCCAACTGCCACTGAGGGGTTGAGACGCCGTCTCGGCTCCTCATAACAAAGCTGAAGAGTGTGTGCAGCCGGCTCACCTTATATACCCATATGTCCGGGGATGTGGCCTGGCATGCAAATTCCACATGCCAATTCCACTGGCTTTTTCTGAAGGACAACCCCTAGTGTCGGTATTTCGACACAACATCTCTGTTCCCTTCATCAGGGAATGAGGGTTAGACTAGTAACCAAGATGATTTCCTTGTACATTTCTTCTTTTGTGTTCTAATAAAGAAGTCACATATCTTGGATGACCTGAGGGTGTATCAGCAAAGTTTCATTTTTGTGTGAAATATTATTAATGAAGTTGTCCTGTCACAGTAAAAAGCAAAGCATTATACCAACTGGTTTTATTTTGCACACATTGGGTTAAGGTGTGTTTATATAGGTGTTTTTATTGGTTGTTCTTTGTTTTTTGATTAAAGGGTTAATTCACCCAAAAATTAAAATTTTGTCATTATTTACTCACCCTCATGTCGTTCCAAACCCATAAAACTTTCGTTCACCTTCATAGCACAAATTTAAATATTTTAATGAAATCTGAGCGATTTCTGTCCCTCCATTGACAGTCCATGCAACCACCACTTTTTAAAGAGATCATAAAACTAATCCATATGAATTGAGAGGTTTAGTCCAAATTTCTGTAAAGGACAGGATCGCTTTATGTAATGAAGAGATTTAATTAAAGGTGCAATAGGAGATTCTCTTCAGAAACATGTTTTGTTATGATGGTTGAAAGTATCCTCATATCCTGTTAGCAATCACTATGTTAAGTGGTCTACATGTATTTTTATAAATATATATCAACTGTGGAAGGCGTAGGACCATAAAATGTTCGTTCAAACATTGTGTTCGGTCCGAACAGCCCGATAGTATGTGTTCCTTGTCGATCAACGTGTGTTTGCATACCACTGCGCAGCCTGTTCACGCAGGCATCATATGACAACAGTGTGTTTCTTGTACGCTGTGCAGATTCAGCGCGTGAATAGCAGGCAAACAGCAAAAACCTTTCATCTTTCCTTCTGAACTAACAACAAGTGGCACTGTAAAAGTATCGACCAAAAGAAAGAGTCTTAGAAAGGGCTATAATGGAAAAAGGCTGGATTGTTAAAGAGCTAAAACCCTGAATTAATATCGGTATTGCTTTTCCACGCGGGAGACAACTGCGGGAGTTAAAAAGTCTGAAAGATGATGCCATGGTTGCAATATTTATTTTGGTATTTTTTTTATTTTAAAGTATTTTGATGTGTTTTGATAGTAACACATAATGTAGCATATGCAGTTTGTGTACCTTTACTAATTAGCTCAACGACAGCAGCACCCAGCATCTAATCAGGAACTATTTTTATGTTGTCACTATTTTTATGAAACAGTATCGTTCCTTAGGCTACTTTGTGTGCAAGCTCTGTAACACCACGCTGTCTCATCCCACTTTTGCTGTGTTTGGCTTCCCAAACATTCGGTGGCCTTACGCGCCAGTAAACACGTTTTCTCTGCCATGTCGAGTCGGTCGTGTGGCCCGGTCCATTGAGCCACACCGATGACATGTCAGCACGGCGCAAGCTCTGTAACAGCACGCTGTTTTGGTCTCACTTTCAATATGAATGGCTTAGTTTGGTTTCCTATACAACTCGTTCAACTATCCACCATTGCCTAAATGAGTTTGTGAGATACGCACCAAATTAAACGCAAGTGCGGCCACAGCTTCCTTTTCAAGTGAAATTAGCTCTCATTAACTACTGAAATCTTTTGTCATTTCAGTAATGCATATGAATGAATTTCACTAAGGTTGATCAATGTTTTCATTAGTGTTTGTAAGAGGCTCTTCCTAATGCGTATGAATGAATTTCACTAAGGTTGATCAATGTTTTCACTGGTGTTTGTAAGAGGTTTTTCAGTAATGCGTTTGAATGAATTTCACTAAGGTTGATCAATGTTTTCACTAGTGTTTGTAAGAGTCTTTTTCTAATGCGTATGAATGAATTTCACTAAGGTTGATCAATGTTTTCACTAGTGTTTGTAAGAGTCTTTTCAGTTATGCATATGATAAATTTCACTAAGGTTGATCAATGTTTTTCGTTTCACTAATGTTTATAAGAGGCTTTTCAATAATTATGGCCTAAATGGCCCCTCATACTTTAGGGTTGCAAAATTTCACCACTGTTTTTTAATACAATAAGTGAAAGTTTTGAATTCAGATTTCAATTCATCTCTTTATGCATTATTTCATTGCTTTATACAAACATTGCAATTCTGCTACACTAGGTCTCTGAGGGTTAAACATTACTTAGCATTATTTAGCAGTTTTGACAGCAGAGCAGTTTACAATTTATCATCATGCTGGTCTTTTTGTTAAAGCTTATTAAAATAAAATATAGCTAGTAAGCTTATGCTTTAAAGCAAATCACTGGAGGCAGAGTTTTTACATTTATAACAAAGCTCGCTGATAACATCTGCACTTTGATGTAGTGTTGTCTGTTGAGCCCTTACAAAAACCACACTGACGTTTAATCACTGTGAGAAAAAAATGGAAAAGTTCCTATCGCATAGCATCAAGCTGACCCCAATTTTTTCCTCATTCTTTTCCATGCGGGAACCATGACAGCCACTTTGAATGTGCTCCTGTATCAGTCACTGATTAGGGGCTGAAAGTCTGGGTGCTTGGACACTGTGGAGAATTAATCAGTCAAGTTGTTGAACGTAGAGGATGTCTGCTGCCGTGGCCAGTCCTGTGGGGAATTGAGTTGGCCACCTTTGGGTCAGATGGAAACTGTCATTTAATGTCACGCTGCTCAGTAGCATTACGGATGCCATCTCCCCTTTCGTAGGTCACACGACCTCCTTCTCTTTGGGAGCCTTCACGTAAAGGCCAAAGTACGCAGGAGAGTGAGAGAGAGAGAGAAAAAGAGAGAGAGAGAAAGAGAGAGAGAGAGGAAGAGAGAGAGAAGAAAAAGAAAGAGTGGAACGAATACACAAGCGATGAGATAGAAGGTTAATCGAGAAATCAAGTTGGGAATATGGAGGAATTGACTTACAGAATGCATGAGCAGCTTTACCATATGTTTCTTATTTTGAATTTCTATAGAATAATTGCACTAGGCATTAGAGCCGTCTTCTCTCTTTTCATTGTCATAGTCATACTTCTATAATTAACCAAGACTGATTTGGTAATACAACTGTTAATTGCAGTGAAGCCACTTTCAATTAAAATGGAAAAAATGAAATGGGAGCTGGTGGAATGGGAACGCTAGTTCAATGAAAGGAAAAGAAACAGTGTAAGAGAATGAACTGGACAGTTGCAATTGAGTAAAAGAGCTGTAGTGCAGATCACAAAAGGGATTGATTTATATGAAGATTGGAAAAAATGAACAGATTAAACCAAAACATTGTTTGTGAACCCTTTGGAAATACCAAGATTTGGGCTATTTAAAGGGGACCTATTACACAAAATTCACTTTTACATGGTGTTTGAACATATATGAGTGTTGGCAGTGTGTACACAACCACCCTATAATGATAAAAATCCACCCACTCCTTTTTTTAATCCCCATAAATCATAAGCAATGTCTCAGAACAAGCTGTTCGCAATTTCTGTACAAAGTGACGTGAATGTTGGCGGACACTGCCGTATTAGCATAGACCCCGCCCTGAGTGAGTTGTACACTCACCAGTCCGCCATTGTCTCGACGCCGGAGCAGCTCTAGCGACAAGAATGTCTGGTAAGCAATTGAGGTATTTTGTTGTTGGATGTAAGAGTGAACATAACAGTCTTCATTTACTCATCTGAGCCACTGAAGACGCAGTAGATTAGTTTTATTTTTGAAGGGAATGCGCCACAGATATAACATACACATGCAAATTCTGTCCCCGCTGTTTACATTCACAGACATAACCGTCTGTGTTTATGTGAACTCTGTGTTTTTGACAACCTTGTGTGGATTTGACAGTTTAAGCACAATAAAACGTGAAAGAGGCGTTAGTTTAATACTCACGAGAGGTGCCGTCTGACAGCCAGCTTTATGTGCATGTGCTTCAGATGCGTGCACTCAGAAAACGATAAGTTAGAAGTTTAAACTGATATAACTTTAAAATGCATGCAGATAATATACTTTAATGATGAAGAAGAACTGCAATGTCCCTGAGCGCGATATAGATGATCATCAAAACCAAGCAGATGTCTTGTTAGCATTTGGCAGCTGTGAATGAAGGAAGCACTATTCTGGATAGGGGTCGGGAAGCAGCAGCTCATTTGCATTTAAAGACATGCACGAAAACAGCATGTTTTTGCTAGCACTCAAAAATGGGAATTTAATGATCTGTGAGGTATAATAAATGATCTGTGAGGTATTTTGAGCTGAAACTTCACAGACACATTCTGGGGACACCTGAGACTTAAATTACATCTTGTAAAATGGGGCATAATAGGTCTCCTTTAATGTGTGCTATAATAATAATAATAATAATAATAATAATAAAACATCCAAAAAACAGATGTATAATTTATTTATTAATAATCTGGACTTCAACCCTGGAAATAAATAATTTTAGAATTAAATATATATTTAAAATTACTTAATAAATGATAATGAATAAATAAAGTGGGACAAAAAGTCAGACCAGATTAAAAAATCTGGGCTTTGAACCTAGAAATCAACTTAGAAGATTGAAAAAAAAAAAAAAAAAAAATAGTATATTGATGTACAAGAAAATGAAATTAAAATAAATAAATAATTTGAATCTGAAAATTAACCATTTCAACTCTTTTTGGATTAAAAAAAAAAAAAAACTAGAAATAAATATTGAAATAGGAAGAGAAATGAACTACCCTGCACTATTTCTATATCATGAATCACATGTAAATAAATTTGTAACATTGATCATGTGACTTCTTTGTACAGGCAGTCAGATGTTCTTGCTTCCATTGAAGCTCAAGATGCCCTTTGATCATGCTGGAGAACATGATCATCAGGTTTTACACAAACTTGTTGAGTTCAAGCAGCTGCTCGAGTGCTGCTGCCATTAAAGCAGAAGAGAGACAAACCAAATACTAAGACATTCTGAGATGTTTATGCTGATAATATAATTTGTAAATAAAATGTATTAAATTACAAAAGGATTCAAAATGGAAGTATTTGTACTAGTGGTTTCAGACTTTCAGTTTTCACTGCATTTACATTCCCACTCCTGACCTGTGCTTCATTCTCCTTCAGTAGCCTGCGGGTACGAGCCCCTCCCGGGTCATCGGTCAGGTTGAGCATCACCACACTCTTTCTCTCCCAACCGATGAAGGAGCCATCTATCATGCCTTCCACCATGGCCAGGAAATCCTCATAGCCATGGTGGCGTGTGGTAACCACAGAGAACGCTGTCCAATCAAACTCCTCCAGGACTTCAAAAATGACCTCCAGCTGCAGGCCAGTGGAGCACAAGAACTGCAAGTAGACGGAGCCGCTCTCCTGAAAGAATAAGAAAATTTGGGACATAGTAAAACTTTCCAACATAATATTTTGCATAAAGAGAGGCACTTCTGAAAGGTCTAGGGTATCATAGCTGGATTCCACTTCCCTTGCTAGCCTAAATTTCTGTTTTAGATCAGTCGTCTACTAGCCCTTTGTTTCAGCATTTCTCATTCATTAGATATTTTTTCCTTCCCTCCATTTACCCTCTGCTTCTTACTCATTCAGATCAATACAGTCATTCTTAATACCCACACAGCATGACGTAAAGGATTCATTGCTATTCATAAGCCTGTGTTTCAGGTGACATTAGTGTCCTTGGCTGCTTTAAGATTCGAAACAGTCCATTCGTCCTCGCTTCAGCTCACCTCACTGTCTTTTTTCTATACCCCGGAAGGTGACCATTCCACTGTACAATCGAGGAGATTTATGACTCTGACATAAAGCCGTATTTCTGATAGCAACGCTTAGTCCCTTATTCCTCGTCTGGGATCGTTTAAAGCCCTTTGAAGCTGCACTGAAACTGTAATTTTGACCCTCAACCGTTTGGGGCCAATTGAATTCCACTATAAGGAGAATAATCCTGGAATGTTTTCATCAAAAACCTTAATTTCTTTTCTACTGAAGAAAGAAGGACATGGACATCTTGGATGACATGGGGGTGAGTAAATTATCAGGAAATTTTTATTTGAAAGTGGACTAATCCTTTAAGACCATTTTTTTGAAGGTCTTGGTCTTCTCTTGGTCTCGGCCGCATGTGGTCTCTGCCTTGTCTTGATCTCAGACTAAAATGACTCGGGGTTTTATTTCAAGACTGGTTAAGACCACAACTGTAGGGATATTGCTAAATTGCCGCTGCATTGTCTGATTTCTTTGTTAACGTCATTAATTTGATCGGAGGTTTTCAATTGATTACAGAACTGATTGGTAACAGCTCTGTATAGTGTCTTATTATTCTAATTGTAATTATTGATTAAAAATAAGACATTTCTCAGGCAGTAAAAATGGATCTTTCAGATGAATTTGAGAAGTCTTGGTCTTGTCTTGGTCTCAGCTTGGTCTCGGTTTAGGTGGTCTTGACTACAACACTACCATAAATTATACATAAATTATACAATAACATTGCCATAAATTATAAATAGCAGTAGTAGTAGCAGCTTTCCTCCTTTTAAACCTGCATTTGCTTAAAACTAAAGAAATATGCAATTCTGCTTTTTCATTGTTTTTACCAAAGTAGAAAGAGTGCCTGAGGTGTTTGTGATTTCAAAAGAATCTGAGTACTAACAGGCTTCAGTTTCTTCTGATGCTGCAGCTTTCATTCGGCTAAAATCAATCTACATTGAACACTTGAAACTAGATTTGCTGCATGCATCAAATGCATTGCAGGTGGGAAGGTTTAGATTAAATTGCAAAACAATATATAGTATATTAAACACTACTAAATCAATTTCAGCTTTAAATTACCACAGATGTAAATCTATATGTGCTAATGAAGTACCTTCTGTTAGCGATTACGTTCTGTACATAGAGAAATGGAACAGCTTGCTCTGCATCCTCTCAGCAACCAAACCAAACACATCATATTTTTGGAAACGTATAGATCAAGTCTATATTGGTAAGAATATCAAAATCAATTTTCATTTTTTCCCCTCTAAAATGACCTATTTAAAAGAGACAGGAAACATTTTTTTATTTATATGAACTCTATTGTTTAAGCAGTGAAAGTTTAGACGCATTTGTGCCAATTTCTCATACATTTCACATATTGATAACTGAAGAGTCCAGCGATCTAAATAGCCTGCCTTCCTTGAGGAACACTTCAACAGCCATTAATATAATCTTTTTAACATTTGCCCACTTATAATCAGAGGTCACAGCCTTTGAAATTACTAGAATCCACAATGACACATTTAGTGCAGTTGCTAGGGAGATTTGGAAGACTTCAGGATATATTGCAGTGTTGCATGAATGTCACACAGTTTATAGCGTAGCATGCACCATAATTGCGTAGCGTCCACATCCTGCTGGTTTTATATGTGTCGCACTAGAGTTGAACCAGAAGTTGTGCATGTGCTAGCTTGTGCCCCTGAGACGGCAATAATCGTCTGTACGGCATTATGTGCCATATTGAGGTCCAGATGGACTAAGTGGTGCATTTTATTTTATTTTATTCAAAAGCTTTCAGAGAATAAAATGGACCCTGGAAGGCTATGTTTAACAAAATCTGCTTGAAACTTAATATGCAATTCCACGTTTCTTTTTCATTGTTTTTGGGGGAGTGAGTGCCTGAGGTGTTTGTGTTTTCAAAAGAATTCCAGCACTAACAGACTTCAGTCTCTTCTGATTCCGCAGCTTTGATTCGACTGAAATCAATCTACATTGAACACTTGAAAATGGATTTTCAGCATCAGATTTCGAAGCTCATGCAGAGGGTGCAATGTGGCAAAATAGTGGCAAAATCTACTTTCTTCTCACACCAGAATATTTAACCACATTATGTAATTAATTACTGTCCTAATTAAACCAGTTAAGTGACTCCTTTGTGCCATGCTCTGGTTGGCGGTTTGTGAAGTGGTAAAGGAAGTCTCTGGAGACATGCTCTGCGAGAGAGAGTTAACTCCATGACTCCAAACCCACGCTCTCACCAATCCACAACACATGAGCCTTTCTAAATGTAGTTAATTAAAGCCTAAGCAAGCAAATGAAAAAGTAATGTAATATTTTTCACAGGAGAGAAATATCCTGGCAGAGAGGATGTCTCCAGAGTGTGAATAAAACAACACAGGTAGCCTGAAACTTATTTGAGTTTAATTGGTCATCTTAATTATGCTGAAATTGTATTAAGTGGTAGGACACGGTGAATTTTTAGTGCACTGTCACATGTGAGTGGAAGATACTGGTTACTGCAGAATGAATGATTTAGGTAGGGATTTTTCCAAACAAGCCTAGGCAGTGTTTGTTCAAATGAAGGAAAAAAGTGCGAGACAGACAGAGATTTTAAATATTGTAAATCCAGAGCATGAGTTGACAGCATGAGGCTTAAGTGACAAAAGAAACCTTCAAAAGGCCTCTGACTGAGTCATTTCTGAACATAATAGTTGTACCGGGTGTGTTTGTGTACGAGTAACACTTGTACACTGTAATCACAGAGCAGGTACAAATACACTACATACACCATCTTCACATGATTTTCAGATGCTGATGGAACCTTACTATAGAAATACAATGCCATTTTAATACATACTAGTTTACATTTAGATTAAATGGGCTTTAAGCTGTTTTCGTTGGAATGCATTGAATCAAATCCTGACAATTACTAAAATTTCTGAAATATCCCACCTGTCTTTGTGACAGCCCTAGGCTCTATAAACGTATGGGAGTGGCCCGAACTTTTTCAGTCAATCAGAAATGCTCTCTTGCATCTGACATTCTGACAACTTTGGAGGGCAAAAGTTAAAATTTTCTTAACTTATGGTCTAATGGAGCAACACTTTCGCAAACCCTTGCATTTTTCCTCTATGCCAGGGGTGTCCAGTCCTGCTCCTGGGGGGCCACTGTCCTGCAGTGTTCAGCTTCAACCCCAATTAATTACCAACTAATCAAGGTTTACTAGGCATACTAGAAACTTCCAGGCAGGTATTTTGAGGCAAGTTGGAGCTAAACTCTGCAGGACAGCGGCCCTCCAGGAGCAGATTTGGACACCCCTGCACTAAGGCCCTGTTTACACCTGGTATTAAAATGTGTTTTGGTCAATCGGATTACAAGTGGATGACTCTAAATACAAGAGTAAACAGGCTCTAAAATGTTTTGAGACCACATTCTCTCCACCAACTGACCTAACGTGTAAATGCGCTATCCAGATGGGATTTAAACTTCATTGGCTGAAGACCCAAGTTTGGTTTAAAGACAAAAAAAAAAAAATGTACTAAGCACAATGTTCTCTCACCATTCCTGATTTCTAACACGCACTCACAGTTCAGTGTGGTCTTGCGGCTATCAGAGCGGAAATGAAAGCTGTTGCTCTCCATATGTTTTTCTGTCATCTCCGTTCACGTTTATATGTAAATTGCATGAGCTTATTTCGTCCATTAGATCGAAAGACCTGGAAAAGCCCATACATTTACCCACCCATAGACCCTTCCCTCAAAGAAATCAGGACAGAAGTGGTTGAAAGTGGACAACAGAGACAGATTAAAACACCAGGTGTAAACGTCTATGCCATCCAAATGATCAAATGCATCTTAATACCAGGTGTAAATATTGCCCATGCCAATACGTACGTACATTCTGGTGTGTATGGGCACCTTAATTCAAAAAGTAATTACCATAACATTGGTCAAATATTTTACTATTGTACACAGGCCTCTTACACAACATTTTGCTGTTTACTGCCTATTCATTGTTTAAAAAACCCTGGCTGACCTGTATTGTTGACTAATGCTTAATACTTTGAATAATTACCCACTGTTTGCTAAAATTAGAAGAGGCATATCTGGGAGACAGCTCAGTGCTTTTCCAAGCCGCTGAGAGCAGTGTACATAGAGAGGACAACTGAGGTCATGGCTGAAAAATGACCAAATACCATTACATCTCTGAGGGAAAGTGTTATTGTGGATTCCAGAAAAAAAAGAATTAGGTCTAAAGAAAATGGTAATGAGCTTTAGTTTATTTCAGTTAGACTAGATCAGGGTTTGTCTGGCTAGTCTAGTCCAGTTAGTACCTTCTGGGACATGTTGTAATAAAAAAGCATCTACAAAAAGCATCTTTCTCCATTCATGCCAATTTAAAAGTAACTGAGGAAACACATTTTTTATGTATTACAGAAATTTTACCCATGACCAAACTAACTTTTTTCACATCAGAGCTCAGAATAGTCGCTAACGAATAGCTTGTGACTGTGCACGCTCGGTTAATGTCATTAGCCAATCAGTTGTGTCATGATGTCATTTTTACGGCTCAGGTGATCGCTCTAACATACTGGCTGCAGAACTGACGGCTACATCCACATACCCTTTTCACAGACTGTCATGCGTTTCCGCAATGATTAACATGGTAAATCTATCATGTTTTTTATATTTTCATCTTTTAAAAATGTAATCCTATAGGCCAATTTCTCAAAAATCTGAAATTATGTCACCACTGTGTAAAATTAGTTCCACTACGGGTCTGCAGCTATTACATTAGTATGCTCTTTTCTCAAATATTGCTTTTTACCTTTTCTTTTTTGCCTGTTTTGCAAGTTGCTAAACTAAAATCTACAAAGAAATAATTTGTACTCGTTTATAGCTAAACAGCCACTCAGATTGTGTTCAAATTTAGCGACAGGTGGTTTTAATTCACCGGCTGTCGTGTCACAGAATGTTATCATTCAGTAATTCCCCTGCTCATATCACCACATGACGAGCATTTATTCATATAAAAAACAAAATCCCCAATGCATATTCAAAGTTGCATTAATCTATAAGCAGAGCAACTATACACTGTGCAACAGCAACAATACACATCACGAAAAACACTTTTTACATGGAGTGTGATAATGTAAAGTCACATCAAACAGACAAGAAGAATGATATAACCAATAAGCAGCATCATTTCGAAATAGTTCTTAAACTTAGCTCTTAATTAGAGCTTTGTAGTCTCACCAATAAATCACCAAGACTTTTCATGATATTTAATTAGTACAAAGACTTTTATTCCCAAACTATATCGTTAGGCTCAGCTATCGCCAATTCCATTCTCTCAAATTCATAAAGAACCATTAAATCTAAGAATCTTATGAATGAATTTTTACTCTTACCTGTGGCTCCCTCCCCAGACCAGCCCCTCCTCCCACAGCAATGACAGGCACTCCTGTCTGGGCCGAGACAAATTCCAGCATAGGTGCTAACGGTGCCCGGTTGGGCGGTGGTGGCTTCTCTTCCTCAAACACAAGGCCTTGTAGCGGAGTGGTAGCCAGTAACTCGCATAACTGTAGCAAGAGGCTCCCAGGACTGCTCTCGTTCACGGCCAGCCAGATCACGTTCGCAGGACCCCACGGCGTCATCACACTTTCACCCACCTGTCCTGACCAGGCTCGACTTAGAAAACCCGTCCCCGAGTTGCTGCTGCTGCTGCTTGGCCCGGCACCGGAGCCGGAGCCCGCTGAAGAGGCACCGCCCACACCCCCCACCCCAGCGCTCGTTTCCGGGAGGTGGGAGGAGCCAGAGTGAACCACAGCGATGTTGACTCCGCCCGAAGCCCCTCCTGAGTCCCTCTCTCTCTCCCGGGGGCGGAGCAGCAGTGGGGGGGAGGGCTGGGCCGGCCCAGTGCACGCCAGCACAGCCAATAGAAACGAAAGGGCGGGCCTCGCCGCCATAACACGGGCAGGGAGTCACTTGGGTGGGTAGCGCTTTATGCAGGAACGAGACCTTGAGGGAGAAAAGAAAGAAGGACTGTTAGAAACAACGTAACTGAACTGAGGGAAAACATGAAAGGCACACTGTCAGCGTACAGTCCATCAACATCAATTAGGACGCCACCAGACACCAAGATACATTAACCTGGCAGAGGTAGTTAAGTCCCTGCATGGGGATTGGAGAAGAAAGCTAACACATCTCACCTCCCTGAACCTTACCATTCCCCAGGGAGCATGGGAAATCATTACCCCCCTGCATTGATTCATGCATTAGATCCTTCAACGCAGGAGAGAGTCTTGAATCTCCGCTATAAATCTGCCTGGTTGTAAAGCGTCCATCTCTGCCTGGGTAGATCCAGAGCAGGCTGAGTAAATAAAAGTGAAAATAAAGAAGAACAGAGGGGATGAGGCCGCCCTCTGCGCCTTTTGTTTGTGTTCCTGATACAATGAGCGAAAAAAGCGAGAGCGCACGAGAACGAGAGAGGGAGGGAGAGACGGCGTGCTGGTGCTGATACAAATGGCAGGCCATGTAAGCGCCAGCAACACCATGAATCATTTTCAAGTCACTTTGTACGCCAGCCATCAAAACCTACCCACCCATCCCTCCGCCTTTGCTGTAGACATGCACATACACACTCTCTTTAATTAACCTCCCACTAAACACACTTATTTATACTCAAACAACATGTACGTGAGCGCACAGACAGGCAATAGTGCAATATACTGTGTGATGTATAGCACAAACGTACCTATACTCGCACTAACGTGTATATTAAGTAATGCACTGACTCAGGGTCTGGCAGTACATTCACACACCCACATGCACACACAAACGCAAATGCACATCTATCTCTCTGTCATACTGGCTACATTTCAGAGCTGGAGCTGCTAATGTCATAGCTTTGAACCAGAAGGCACGCTGACGTCATAATTTCTTCACTCATTTCCCTCCTTCTCTCTCCCCCATTAATTCTCTGTGCAGTTCTTTTGACACTGGGAAAAAGACACAGAATGGGGGATTAAGACTTGGGAAAGCAAGATCCGTTTGGGAAAGACCAATAGGCAGAGGAGAGGGGGTGAAAAAAATGAAAGAAGTGGACGTTTGAATGGAAGCAAAGAGTGGAAGAGGGAAGAAAGAGAGGGGGTGGAAATGATGGGAGCAAAGGAGGTAAAAAGAGAAATATTTAAGAGTGAGTTCAATAACGTAAAGGACAGATGCCTATAAGGGAGTTTTGAGTAAAGGCAAAAGGGCCTATCAGAGGGTCTGCTGCATAATTCAGGACATCATTACTATGGGCCTATGGGCAAACACTGCAGTGGTGAGTAGGGGGGGAAATACTGTGGACTAAATGGAAGAACACAAACAAAATTTATTTGACTCGGTTTTATTATGTCTAGCACACAGTACTTCAAGTGGACGGCAGGCTATATGTTTCAACTCTCATTCTGCGTGGTGAAATCCAAAGGGATTGAGGACCAGAGAAGGTGACTTCTTTGTGCATCAAGCATAAAAATCCATTACAATTATAATTCGGCTTTAAAGAAATACAAAGTAACGGATGAAGAAGAAAACAATAACCCGTACGGTAGACCGAGTCTAGATAGAAACATCTGTTCTGGATAGTTAAGTATGATTATAAATGAAGCTGTGGAGGTATAAAGCTCCTTATGTTTGATCCAACTGGGTTATTAGTAAGAGAGTGCAAAAAAGTCTTTAAAACATAGCAGAGTAGGAACTCCAATTCACACCTCAGGCAAAAATCATCAGACTTACATCTAAACATACAGTGAATTGAAAATGAAGCTAAATAAATATAGGTAAAAACATCTATAGTCACTATAGCCATTTCTTAAAATAATTATGGGCCCTGCTATACAGTGCATCCGGAAAGTATTCACAGCCCTTCACTTTTTCCACATTTATGTTACAGCCTTATTCCAAAATGGATTAAATTCATTATTTTCCTAAAAATTCTACAAACAATACCCCATAAATGACAACGTGAAAAACGTTTGTTTGAAATCTTTGCAAATTTATTAAAAATAAAAAACGAGAAAAAAAAAAAAAAAAAGTCACATTTACATAAGTATTCACAGCCTTTGCTCAATACTTTGTTGAAGCACCAATTATAGCCTCAAGTCTTTTTGAGTATGATGCTACAAGCTTGGCACACCCTATTTTTGGGCAGTTTCTCCCATTCTTCTTTGCAGGACCTCTCAAGCTCCATCAGTTTGGATGGGGAGCGTCGGTGCACAGCCATTTTCAGATCTCTCCATAGATGTTCAATCGGGTTCAAGTCTGGGCTCTGGCTGGGCCTATCAAGGACATTCACAGTCCTGTAGCCACTCCTTTGTTATCTTGGCTGTGTGCTTAGGGTCGTTGTCCTGTTGGAAGATGAACCTTCGCCCCAGTCTGAGGTCCAGAGCACTCTGAAGCAGGTTTTCATCAAGGATGTCTCTGTACATTGCTGCATTCATCATTCCCTTGATCCTGACTAGTCTCCCAGTTCCTGCCACTGAAAAACATCCCCACATCATGATGCTGCCACCACCATGCTTCACTGTAGGGATGGTACTGTCCAGGTGATGAGCGGTGCCTGGTTTCCTCCAGACATGAAGCTTGCTATTCAGGCCAAAGAGTTCAATCTTTGTTTCATAAGACCAGAGAATTTTGTTTCTCATGATCTGAGTGATCTTTTGGCAAACTCCAGGTGGGCTGTCATGTGCCTTTTACTGAGGAGTGGCTTACGTCTAGCCACTCTACCATACAGACCTGATTGGTGGAGTGCTGCAGAGATGGTTGTTCTTCTGGAAGGTTCTCATCTCTCCACAGAGAAACTCTGGAGCTCTGTCAGAGTGACCATTGGGTTCTTGGTCACCTCCCTGTCTAAGGCCCTTCTCCCACGATTTGGCCGGGCGGCCCGCTCTAGGAAGAGTCCTGGTGGTTCCAAACTTCTTTCATTTACGGATGATGGAGGGTACTGTGCTCATTGGGACCTTCAATGCTGCAGAAATTTTTCTGTACCCTTCCCCAGATCTGTGCCTCGATACAATCCTGTCTTGGAGTTCTACAGACAATTCCTTGGACTTCATAACTTGGTTTGTGCTCTGACATGCACTTTTAAAAGTGGGACCTTATATAGACAGGTGTGTGCCTTTCCAAATCATGTCCAATCAACTGAATTTACCACAGGTGGACTCCAATCAAGTTGTAGAAACATCTCAAGGATGATCAGTGGAAACAGGATGCACATAAGCTCAATTTTGAGTGTCATGGCAAAGGCTGTGAATACTTATGAACGTAATTTTTTAATTTTTTATTTTTAATAAATTTGCAAAGATTTCAAACAAACTTCTTTCACAATGTTATTATGGGGTATTGTTTGTAGAATTTTGAGGAAAATAATGAATTTAATCTATTTTGGAATAAGGCTATAACAAAGGTTGCAGGCATCACAATTTTTCAGACTTTTTATTGGTTTGACGATAAAGTCTGGTTAGGTAGATTGTTGTGAAAGGTGTTTTCTAAATGCAGGTATACAAGAAACTGCATGCTTTCTTGTGACAAAGAGGTTGAGGGTTCTTGTCATCAAGGCCAGTGGTTGTGCCCCCATGGAAGCGCATAGCACGACTGTTTTATATACAAAAGTCTATTTTTAATTTTTAAATATACATTCATGCATCTATACATCAGCAGTGCGGGATGTGAATAAGTAACATTCACTTTAAGTTGTGCTGATATGTGTGTATACCACAATTTTAAGAGCAAAAACGGAGGTGATTGACAAAACGGCAAGATGTTATTCTTTTTGCCCTTAAAGTCTGTGAGCTTGACTGAAGGCGAGCTTAAAGAGTAGGCTGCTTTTGATGCTCGAACACTGAATTCAGCAATGATATCGACATGAAACCAGACTGAGAAGTTCAAGCACTTCTAAACAGAAGGGAGAAGCTTTAAGACACACTACACTGCTCTAAATTCATAAATATATACATTTGTTGGATGAATTGTGAGTTTAAAAGTATTGTGCATGAAATAGATTTGCAAAACCGAAAAGGAGAAACAAGCATTGTTCCTTGTGTTTATGAGCATTTAAAAGCTTGTTGCCACATGTTCATGACAGAAACAGTTCGGCACATTGGAAAAAAAGTGTGAAGGCAGACTAGAGGGGAACAATTGAAATTGGGTATGGACTGAAGCAATCGTACAAAGTGTGAAAACACTCTAAGTCAGGCAATTTGGCCAGTCATTGCCTCTGTGAGTAGCCGTCTGGTGATTAAGACTGTGCTGATAACGCAGACGTCACAAATGTGATCCTAGGCAGGGCTGACACATAAACTGGGGAGTTTCTAAGTGAAGCCTAACACAATCAAGTCTTTCATCAAGGCACTTAATACCATGTTGCTCTAGGGAAACAGCTCCTGCCATTTGTGTACTAGTAGAAAGCATCTGCTAAATGACAAGTAACCTTCATGAAAGCACACTTATGAATGAATTTGCCCACCAAAATAAAAACGGCACCCAGAAATAACTTCACAATCATTTGCTAAACATTTTGATGTTTTTTTCCAATTGTACTTCAAAAACATTTCATTATTACATGTTAGATAATGTGATAAAGCAGCTACTGAAAGACAAAAATATAATTTCATGCTGCTATTACAGGCTTTAAATGAGTTATACCCCAGCCTCAGAATAAGCTACAGATCTAAAATAAATCAACTATCACCCCACAATTTAGCATGTCTTATATATTAAAATTCTGCTATTGCTGAAAAATGTAAATGTATGTAGAATTCTAAATGGAAAGTAAATGCAAGTGGGATATTGTTGTGTGAGTTTATGTTGTTTTCCCAAGAGTCTGATGCCAATAAATATTTAAGTCTCCGTTCAGGGTTGATAAGTAGAATCGACTCATTCTGCGGTGAGTGACCTCATGATGAAATGAGTCAAAGATAAAATGTCTTGAGATTTCTGTGGTGCACTGTAAAGGCAATATACTTTTTCTGCTTGGTGACCACATCTTAGCACATCACTGCTCTCCAATTTGTACTGTATAGACGGTTTCTGATGCTCAAGAAGCTGAACCAATAATCTTAAGCAAAGTAATCTTAAGCAAAATTAGCCAAAATTGCAGTTCAACAAAAAGTGGTTTAATGTATTTTAGTAATATAGACATTTATGAGAGAAGTAGCAATAGGGCTGGGCATCAGTACAGGTTTGCCAGTTGATAAGATCTGATTTGATTCAGATTCATTTGAGTATATTTCAGTAAATGTCTATTTTGTTTACATATGAAAAGTCATTCCGCCACTGAAAATATTGGGTTATACTGAGATTATTGAAATAAAGATTGCATTTAATCCAATATTGATATTTACGTTAATTGTTTGATCCAAAAAAAAAAAAAACGTGTCAATTATTCTTATAAAGTCAAAGTTATCTTGTGATTTTAGAAGATCTAGAACATACGAGTTGTTTGAACCATCTTGATAATATTTTATGGTGGTGCTTTTATCATTTTGGAGCTTGACAGCCCCAGCCCGAATTCACTTTCAATATTTGGAAGGGGTGGCAGAGTATTCTTTTAAAACTCACCTTTTGTGTTCTACTGAAAAAAGAAAATCACACGGATTTGGAACGACATGAGGGTTGGTAAATAACAACAAAATTTGAGTGAACTGTTCTTTTAGTCTTTCAGAACTACATCAAACAAGATAAACTGTGGAAATAGTCAAGGTAACTGAAGGGCGAAAATCAAATAAGAGCTGCTCGCCTGCTCAACAAGCAAGTTCTTTTCAGCATGGTTCAGGTTGAGGTACTAGCATACGCGGCAGTAAATATGTGGAGCTCTGTATCCGACTGAGTGACTCTGAGAAATTGACTGGCTTGGAATCTGTTCTCCTAGTCCTCATGACTTGCCAGCATGCGTATGACTTGGCATATCCTGGCAAAACAGGATCTATTCACATAGCTAACAATAATTTATTGCTCTTTTAGTCACAGGTATTCAACATCTGAAATTGTGCTATTTTCAAAACAGAAATTTGTGTTTCTGCGAATGTCTAAAGCTGAGTACAGTGGCTTTGACAAGCACTGGTTGTGCTTTTGTAATCCGCAGAGCAATCACCGTTTTTTCCCCCTCAAAAGACACTTTACTCAAAGCTTTGGAAAATGCTGGCTCTTCGGGGCATTTTCATGTTAATAATGCACCTTTAAATAACATTCTGTCTCTAAATGACATCTCTGGGATCATTCACTTTTCAGCTGCCCCCCATCCCTCCACCTCATGAGGATTTCGCTGCAGGTAAATTTACACTTTCATCAGTCTTGAATGACTGCAAAAATCTTTCAGTGTTCCTCAGTGAACTCTTATAAATATTCCAGTGTGGCACAGTAGCATCTGTGTGGTGGGTTTTGAGTAGCTTGCAGATTTCTTCCTATATGTTCAAGTTGCTTGTTGGGAGAAAAATGGAGGGCTGAACAGATGGTCACTTGTTCAGATCATAGGTCTGCAGTGCAGTGCTTCCCAGAGAGAAGCACTTATCCAAAATGACTCTCTTAGGAAAAAATAAATAAATAAATAAATAAATAAGAGATGCTAATGCGGGTATGTCATGCATCAGCATCTGAAAAAGCCCACCATGGACCTCTTCCTTGCCATTTCATATGTCTGGGCGGTATTGCCTTCAACATCACTATCAAAGTGATGTTTTTTTTCTTTTGTGAAAGACCTGGATGTTGTGTAAGCAAGCCAGCCCTGCAGGTCTTTTTTTGTTTTTTTTTGCTGCAAGGTATGTGGGTATATCTCTGCATTGTGCAGTGCTGTCTAACATGCGTCTTCTGTGATTCGGACATGGAGATGAGTTATGGTGGAGTCCGCCGTGTCTCATATAACAGCACAAGCCCTTCATCATTCACAGCTCATGGCGCAGGTTTTACAAAGACTTCTCTGGATGGATTCAACATTCCTATTGTTTAAAAAAAGTCAAAATTTACAGTCAACATTAATACGATATATGAAGACAATAAAATGATAACTTGTGCCAGGAAGAACCAAAAGAGGATTTTAGACAAAAGGCCATAGAGGAACCATGTTTGGTAACCCAGAGAAACTTTCAGTGAGGAAGAACCATTTTTTCCCACTTTGTCGCTCTTAGAAATAAAGGCTCTTTGTTGGCATTATGGTTCCATGAAGAACCTTTAACATCAATGGAGTAGAAAGTTTCTTTAGACCATTTAAAAGGTTCTTCACACTAAGGCCCCATTTAAACCAGTGCGTTTTCGCTTTAAAACGGCGTTTTAAATGAAAACGATCCTCGTCTACACTGGTGTTTCCACAGCGTTTCAGAAACGATCTCCTTCTAAACTACACGACCGAAAACGTATGTCACATGACCGTTCATGCACACTGGGCAAGTGCATAGTGTAAACAGTTTCCTCTTGCGCATGTAGGTAGCTGCAATATTAAAAAAATGCAGAGTTTAACTGCACAATGACTTCTAAAAATGACAAAAAAAAGCCAGCAAAGATTGCAGTTCAGTCTCCATGTTACACGGTCGTCAAGGATACGCAGAGCGAACATGGGCAGCCACGCCATCTTTTAAAAAGTCTGTTTATACTGAAACGCAACCCCAGCGTTTTCAAACTAAAACAGGCTCTGCAGCATTTTCGAAATTCTCCGTTTTCGAGGGTCGAATACGCCAGAGTAGTGTAAACAACAGGCATAACCGTAGCAAAAGTTATGTGTTTTAAAATGAAAACATACTAGTGTAAATGGGGCCTGAGAAAAAAATGGTTCTTCTAAGAATATCTTAACTGACAGGTTCATTGGGGATTCATAAATTGTTCTTTTATGGTATTGCTATGAAACGCCTTCATGGAAGAATAGTTTACAGGGCAGAACTTAATTTAATCAATCATTGGAATTGATTGGGTTGTGAAAAGTTGGTGTTACATATCAGAAAAGGCCAAGGTGGAAGCGGCTGAAAATAAGAGGAATTGTCGACTTTAAACGAAACGGAGTTGTTTCAGAGGTGGAGCAATTTATTACATTTTGATGGAAGAATACAAATACTTTTTTTTCCAGAGGTGGAGCAAGTTATTACATTTTGATGAAAGAATACTAATGTGTGTATATATATATATATATATATACACACACACAAAAAAAAAAAAATCTTTTGAATAATGTGCATCACCGAATCATGTAAAATATGAGTGTGTATCAAGCAAGTAAATAAGGTCAATTTTGATTTCATGTTGACGGTAACAAAGATGGATCCCACTGCCCTTTCCAACAGTTCCCATTTCACAACACATTTAAGCCTATGTGTGGTTATGTGTGGAGTTCAGAGTGATATTATTGTACAACGCAATGCATGAGAAAATGTCCACCCACGGTCACTTCAGAGGTCATGCAGTCTACCACCATCTCCCACACTCCTCCGCACAGGACAGTTTTAATGACATAATAATATGCAATACCTTGAAAACCTGCTGTTAATTACTTTGGATAATTAGCAGAGCAGAGACCCCATTCATTGAATACATTACAGTGAGGAACCTTGACGTAAGCCGCCGTCCCCTTGGTCTTGCTAGTGCAAAAGAATACACACAAGTGCTCTCTGCGCGGTGCAATAACCTTCTCTGTGGAAAAGGATTCTATAGTGAGGTGTTATCTCTGGATTCACAATCAAGCTGAAGATTCCCTCCCAACAAAAACATCCTCTTAGCAACATATTGCACAGCCTCAACCCAAAAGAAAGGAGGAGAAAAGTGAAGAAAAACAAATTAAATTCTGTCGAGATCGAACTGCTTTTCACGCCACTGCAGGGCCCCGGCTCTGACAGAGATGGAATTTCATGCAGCTAAAGATGGCTTCCTCTCACTCAGGCCCAGCCTTGTCCCTTGCAACAGGGGTAAAACTCGCACCTAAAAAAATATTAATTCATATGCCGATGTGGCAGGCCGCTTCAGGGCACTTCCATCCCCTGTGCAACAGGCACTAATTTCACAGCATGCCTCGACACACAAGCCCATCTTTACAGCATTAAATTAATATTTAATCGCATATTTGTTTTGCGTACGATAATGCCATCATTAGTTCCTGGGTGCAAATTGCCATTTCTCTTTCACAGACCCACCTGGCAAAATCAGTTCTGTCATTTTATGAAACAACATCTTCATTCGGTCTTCCACGCAGTTTGGCACGCATCCACCGGCATGAGGAGCACGGAATTGCAATTTATTGCACCATAGATGCTTTACTTCATGCATATTCTTCAAGAGCATGTCACTGCGAGAGAGCAGATTGTACCTGAGAACTAGCAAGCCCCGGAGCACAACGAAGTCAAAGGAGGCGAAATATAAAACGATACACGAAGTAAAAGAGCTTCTCAGTTGATTGGACACTGGTGCAATCTTTTGTGTCCACAAAAGGACGACATGACAAAAAGCATACTGTTGTTGTAAATGAGGTGTTAAAAAAGGAAGAAGAAAAAAAAAAGGGTGTTACGGTATCCGTGAGGTTTCAAGCATCCAAGCATATGAATCAACACATGCCGGCCGGCTCTGCTGTATTCTGCAACAAGGGGAAAGTAATCAACAGGCATCACTGTGACCTTGTTTCCAGTGTTCTTAACAATCATTTATTTAATTAGATTTAAAAGAGGCTTGGGAAAATAAGGGTGAAATTCATCATGGCTGTATTTTCCAGGAAATTACAGATTACAAAAGGTGAAAGAGGTTGCGAGCAGAAAGAAGAAGTGTGAGCAAAAGATATAGGCCACAGACAGGGAGGAGCAGACATACCAAAAAAAAAAAAAAAATTCAGGGAGCAAGAGAGGGGGAAAGAAAGGGAGAGGGGAGGAACAAGAAATATGAGGACAGACCAAGGACGGTAGCAAGAAGGTCTGATACGGGGAAAAAAAGAGCAGAATATATGGGAAGAATGCTAACAAAACTCTCTTTCCTACTTTTTCCCTCTCAAGTGTTTCCCATGCTTCTCACTAGGGCTTAAATAGATTCAGTATTCTTTTCCCTTTCTGTTTTTTTATATTGCAGTCCCATTTGCCTGAGCTAATGAGTTGATATTTAGCTGGCTCAGACACAGGCTCTTAAAGAGAGCTGCTGGGAATTGCAGGCTGGCCGGGGGCCTCAGGGCCCACTCCACCATGCAGATAGAATTCACACTTAAATAGGGTCAGTCATAGGTTTACAAACACAAGACCATGTCAAATGTAACAAAACATGCGCTTAAGGTGAACCACAAACAGCATGTGTTGAGTTTTCTTGCACAGCTGACATTATATAAAACAGTGGTAACTCACTTTTTTTTTCAACCATTACCCTTCTTTTTCTAAATGTGCAACTAAACTGGGTCAATCTTACAAAATCTAGAACATGTTCTGTTCATATTTCACACACAAATGGAAAAGAAAAAAAATAACATTTTGCTTAAAGCAAATTATAAAAAATAAAACATCATTTTAAAGACAATCCTCTCCCTAATTAATCTCTAACGCATATATACAGTGGCAAGAAAAAGTATGTGAACCACTTGCAGAATCTGTGAAAATGTTAATAATTTTAACAAAATAAGGGAGATAATACAAAATGCATGTTATTTTTTATTTAGTGTTGTCCTGAGTAAGGTATTTTACATAAAAGATGGTTACATATAATCCACAAGACAAAAAAAAAAAATAGCTGAATTTATTAAAATAACCCCATTCATAAGTATGTGAACCATTGATTCTTAATACTGTGTGTGGTTACCTGGATGATCTATGACTGTTTTTTTGTTTTGTGATGGTTGTTCATGAGTCCCTTGTTTGTCCTGAGCAGTTAAACTGAGCTCTGTTCTTCAGAAAAAATCTCCAGGTCCTGCAGATTCTTCAGTTTTCCAGCATTTTTTGCATATTTGAACCCTTTCCAGCAGTGACTGAATGATTTTGAGATCCGTCTTTTCACACTGAGGACAACTGAGGGACTCAAACACAACTTTTAAAAAAGGTTCAAACATTCACTGATGCTCCAGAAAAAAACATGATGCATTAATAGATGAGGGGTGAAAACATTTGGAATTTGAAGATCAAGGTATATTGTGTTTAATTTGTCTTCCGGGAAACATGCAAGTATTTTCTGTTGCTTCCGAAGGGAAGTACTAAATGAAAAAAAAATGATATTCAAGCGAAATAAGAAAAATTTGGACCTCTTCATCCTGTTCAAAAGTTTTCACCCCCTGACTCTTAATGCATCGTCTTTCCTTATGAAGCATCATGTTTGAAACTTTTTTAAAAGTTGTGTTTGAGTCCCTCAGTTGTCCTCAGTGTGAAAAGACGGATCTCAAAATCATTCAGTCACTGTTGTAAAGGGTTCAAATATGCAAAAGATGGTGGAAAACTGAAGAATTTTTGGGACCTGGAGATTTTTTCTGAAGAACAGAGCTCAGTTTAACTGCTCAGAATAAATAAGGGACTCATGAACAACTATCACACAACAAAAAAACAGTCATAGATCATCCAGGTAACCACACAAGGTATTAAGAATCAATGGTTCACAAACTTTTGAACTGGGTTATTTTAATAAATTCAGCTATTTTATTGTCTTATGGATTATGTGTAAACATCTTTTATGTAAAATATCTTACTCAGGACAGTACTAAATAAAAAATAACATGCATTTTGTATTATCTCCCTTATTTTGTTGAAGTTTTGCACATTTTCACAGATTCTGCAAGTGGTTCACATACTTTTTCTTGCCACTGTATATATATATATATAAACATAATTATTAAAAATATACACTATATATATATATATATATTGTATATTCAATAAAAAATATATAATTTATAGACAATTATTATATATAAAATACATAATAATTAACCACAATAAATGTATTATATAATTGAATAGAGTATACTTTACTTACACATTGTGGTATTTATAAGGAAATTACAATAAGAGAAGAAAAAATTCCAACACTGAGGAAATTGAATTTGTTGATAAGTGAGTACACACAATTTTGGCTATAAATTGTAGACTTTCAGTTAATAGATGTGGTCGAGCATAGTAGCAAAAAATGTGGTAATTCTCTGTTGTTACATGAAAAATGTAACAATTTAACAAAGAAAGCTGTAAAATGACATGCATGAGGCATGAAGCCTGATGCTGATGTAACAGATTTTAGACCGCATTTACCACATCAGGACACATCACTGCAATCTCCAAGGCTGCAGTCGATCATGGAGCTGTCGAGTAGTTCTAATAGAACTGTCCCTGATGACATCTACTAGTAATCCGTGTGTGGGCCATACTGTGCCATTCATTTTTCTGATGTAAAGAAAAAAAAAAAAAAAAATACACATACAGATGTGTGTGTGGGGGGGTGGGGGGCGGGGGGCTTTGCTGCAGACCAGAGGATTCGATAAATCCATGCATCATTCACTGCATACATGACTTTTGGGTCAATTATCTATATTTTTAATCAGTAATGATGTATTTTAAAGGTTAGGTTTCTTGAGGTTGTAGCAAAGCTTCAGTTTTCAGGTTAAACTATACACTGTATATGATAGTCTCCTTACAGGATTGTCACAATACCATAAATTTCAGTAGTTCAGTAGTAAACAAATACCACACTGAAATTACACACTCTAAAAAATGCTGGGTTTAAAACAACCCAAGTTGGGTTGAAAATAGATAAACTCAGCGATTGGGTTGTTTTTACCCAGTGAATGGGTTGTTTTAACCCAGCGGTTGGGTAAAATGTTTGCCCATCCTGTTGGGTAGTTTTATTTAACTCAACTATTGTTTGAAAATCACTGTATTGCTTGCTTAAAATGAACCCAAAATTATTGGAAATTAACATTTATTAATATGTTTAATAAACAAACATTTATTAATAAGTTTAATGAATAATAATTAAACAAACATTTATTAAATTGCTTATTAATAAAAGTTCACCTTTTGATTATTATTGTTGCCTCTAGTAATTATGTGTCTAATTTTTAATTTCCAACCTATTTTGAGTTAATTTTAAGCCAGCCATATAGTAATTTTTAAACAATAGTTGGGTTAAATAAAACTGCCCAGTACGTTGGGCAAACATTTAACCCAACCACTGGGTTAAAATAACCAAATTGCTGGGTTTGTCCATTTTCAACCCACCTTTGGGTTGTTTTTAACCCAGCATTTTTAGAGTGCATAATTCACAGCAAAAACTAGTCATATTAAACAATATTTAAAAATTGAATATTTAAATCTAAAGTTGAGTTAAAAGAAAATTGGGCCTTTAAACATTTCTAATCAAAAACAATTAAACAATAAGAGAGAAATCAATTAAAAACAGTAAGTAATTTTCTCATCAATTGTGTTGTTTTACTAACTAACAACATTAATTAATGCTATATGTTGCATTCACAGATCCAATATTTTACACAAATCCCATTTTTGTCCCGACTGCTTACATTCACATAACCAGCTGTTTACATTAATATCTTGCCAAGACTGCATTTTCAAGTAGTGCATGAGGTCTAAGAGCCCTTCACAGATAATGCACATAAATGCACACAACGAGGTTGAACTTGGTCGAAAAACACCAATACTTTTGACATCTCTACTGTAACATGATTTATCAAATCTGTTGTCTTCATTTGGATGCCTAATGAGCCTTGTATTGAATAATATCACTATTTTAAAACTATGCCTAATGCGCTATCTGCACTGTTGCTTTTATCACCTTGCTCTTCATCAGTCTACTAATAAATACTAAATGTATGCATGCTTTATAGATAACTGTGACTGCATCATTAATAAATTAACCATACCCATTTATGGGATTTGCAGCTAGATTTAGAGATGCCACTGAATCTGGAACAGAGTGTTATATCTTTGTTATGTTTGGCTGTAACATTAAATTTACTGACGGCCTGCCAGCGGCCTACCATCGCGGTTCGGCGACCTGAAGCGATAACTTTCCCAGCATCAGCGGAGCGGGTCGTCTCGCTCACTGGTGTATGAAACTGGCAGCTGCTCAGCTAGAATTCCTACAAATTGAGATTCGTACAAATTCAACATTCAACATAGTGTGTTAGCTCTGTGAATTTCAAAAAGAGACAAAATGGTCGATTCACCACAAATATTTGCTTGTAAACTAAAGGGTTTTTTGACATAAGTAGGCACACATTATCCAAAACTAAAAACCCAAAGCACAAAGCATTTGCTACATGGACATAAAATTCAAGACGACAAGATTTGGCACAATCAGTATGCACCCCAGTGTCTTCACACAAAAGTGAATCTGCTTTGGACTTTAGTGATTGATGTGCTCTCCACTTTAAGCCTTGATTGACTGATGGCATTAGTGCAAGTAATGCATGTTAAATTAAAGCCAACGTGGTTCAATCAATAAAATTCCAGCTGTGGTCTTGGAGTTTCTTGCAACTTTACTTTTGTTGCTGATCTAATATACATACATAGCCTTAAATTTAACCTTCACAGTTCATTCTAATCTCTATTTTCATTCCACAATCCCATACTGCATACGGTCCAAAATGTAGCAGCAGAGTTCTTACTAAAACCAGGAAGTACGATCATATTAGCCCGGTTCTGTCAACACTGCATTGGCTCCCTATTAAACATAGCATACATTTTAAAATCTTGCTAATTACTTACAAAGCTCTAAATGGTTTAGCTCCTCACAGGGCTTCACGCTTACTTTTTCCCCCAAGGAACACATGTGCTCGCGAGTTGAAAATTGTAGGAGCACATTAAAAAAAACTTCAGGGGCGTAATGCAAATTTATCAAATAATGCGTTTTACTTCAATAAAGAGATACAAGGAGACATTTAAAGCAAAATGATATATATTAGATGTCACGATAATTGCTGAAGCTTTTATCACAGTATATGGTATTACCAAAAAAGTGTTGTCCTCTTAAGAGGTTTAGTAACTTTTTCTTCTAACAAAAAAAAAACTCTGAACATTTAAATACAATAAAATAATACACAAAAAAATTTATAAAATAAATGTTTCAAACATATTAAAGTGCAAAAGAATTATAAAGAACATTAGCACTTTACAATAAGGTCTCATTAGTTAACATTAGTTATTGCATTAACTAACATTAACTAATAATGAGAAATAGCATTTGTTACAGTAGTTATTATTCTTTGTTAATGTTAGTTAATAAAAAATTCAACTGTACACTGTTAGTTCATGTTAACTCAAGTCCATTAAATAATATTAACAGATACAACTTTTGATTTTAATAATGTGTTAGAAATGTTGAAATTAACATTAAAGGTGCAATATGTAACAATTTTGCAGTAAAATATCTAAAAATCACTAGGCCAGTGTTATATATTTTGTTCACTTGAGTACTTAAAATATCCCAAATGTTTGCAACTATTTGTAAATCAGGAGAAAATTGCAATTTTAACCAAGGCTCCGGGACGTGTGAGGAGTCACCTGTCAATTGCGTCATACCCACGTTACCCTCGGTTTCCGGTTTTATTTTGTAGAAACCATGGAAACACCAAAGATGCTTTAATATTTACATGTTTTAATAGACAAGGGAACAACTGTTTTGATATATTTATAGACAGAAAACTAATTGTTGTTATATAGCTCAACACGTTTAGTCTTATTGTTTAAATCTAATTTTCTTGATTTTTTTGCAAGTACCATGCTTTACCACGCCTCAGAGAAAAACACGATTTTGTCAAGTAGCTAACATAGCATAAACAGATGCAGCTTTATTTTTAGTAACAGTAATACAGAATTTTCTCCATCATACACTACGTTTTAAAATTAATTGCATGCCATTTATCAACACAAGCCATCCAGCATTTAATATGATATTCTAAAATCGATCTAGCTTACTGCAGTGTCTCACAGCAGCCGGTGAGCGAACGCACAGAGTAACATTATAACATTTTCAACACACTCAAATGTATCTAATATGATAAACAGAGCTGTGTTACCTCATACTCATTACCGGAAAAGTGGAAGCGGCGCCGGCGACTGTGGCATGATAAAAGTTCCGCTGCTCGCGGTGTGTTGTGCAATCACTCCAGCGGCCTCGTTCAGCTCCCACAACACTCGGTCCTGCTCTGCTTCATACTACAGTAATGTTAATAATCGCATCCATGAACATGATTTCTTCCCGAGTCCTATCCCAATTCTTTTTCACCTGCCGTTGAGGTGAAGACCACATGTCCCAAGGTTCCGCGCTCAAACTTGGCGTCATCAAGCTACGCCTTTGTTTTGAATAGGCTTCCAGCGACCTCTAGCGGACAGAAAATGTTACATATTGCACCTTTAACTGAAATTGATAAATGCTTTAGAAGTATTTTTCATTGTTAATTCATTTTAACTAATGAATCAACTAATGTTAAGTACTTATTGTAAAGTGTTACCAAATAGTAATAAAGATTCAGAAAATTTTTGATCAATATCTAGGGCATGTTTTAGTCCAGATTAATATGTAGCCTAAATAAATACCTATTAACTATTTAAGTACTAAGTATTTTGTGCTGAGATTAACACCATAGCGAATACATATATCTGACTGGCTGTTTGAAACATTTAAATACTGTTCAGAAACAAAGTAGCGCAGCTGCTTTGAAGTTTATATTTTAAGTTTAACAATCATATTAAGACATTTTATTCACACTCGTGCTCCTAAATAAATTTTACAGTTCACACACATATATTTTTAGTCGCAAAATGCTTGCACTATCGAGCCCTTCCTCAGTACTTGAGTAAGCTCTTATCGCATTATAGTCCTTCACGTCTTAAAATTCTGGCCAGTTGATCATACCTAGAAAACCGTGTGCAGCAGATTCTTTTCCTATTTAGCGCAAACTCCGGAACAGTCTTCCTAGAGTTGTTCGGGATGCAGACATACTCTGTCAGTTTAAATCTAGATTAAAGACGCACCTCTTTAGCGTAGCATATGTTTACACTATCACATTTCTATAAATTCAAATCCATTAAAGGATTGTTAGTCTGCATAAAGTAGGTCAACCAGAATCGGGAACACTTCCCAAAACATCTGATGTACTTGTTACATCTACGGTAATATTAGTCTGTCTGTCTCATCCTTATCCCGAGGTTAACGAAGTCAGCCGGATCCGGTCAGTATCCAGATCAGATGGCAGACCTGCACCTAGACACGACCACAATGCATCCCTGAATGTCAGCAGAGACCATGTCAACTAGATGAGCCCTAGAGACGGATCCCCTGCAAGGACCTCGTCGACATGACAGCCGTCGGCACAGATCCTCAGCAAAAACCACGAGAACCAGACAAGTCCTCTGCACAGACCCTTTACGCCAGCTTCGTCTCCATACCGGTGTGATAAATCCCGATCTTCAAGCAGAAGGAACTGTATGAAAGATTCTAAATGATACCAATCCACAGTCTGACTTGTAATTAGGGGTGGGCAATATGACCAAAATCTTATATCACGATATAAGTAATTTTATATCACGATAACGATATATATCACAATTAGTTATTTTTGCTTTAAATAAGGTTTTTATGATATAAATTTTTCATAGTTTCATAATTCTTATCGCCATTTTCAATATAAGTTCTTATAACCATTTTTAATATCATTTTTAAAAAAAACTCTCAAGCTTAATGAAGACAAGTAAACAGTGATAAAGAAAGAGCAAAGAAAACAAACTACAATAGAACAAAGACACAATTGAAATAGACCTACCTGAAAAACTTCAAGCACTTCTACATAAAATGTATAAAGTAATCAAATGCATATTCTTTACTGTGTAAATTAAATATACATTTATTCTTATTAAAGTTACAAAAGCAAGCAGTGAGAGATTTTCTCTCTCCTTTTTTTTTTGTTGTTGTTGTTTGATTAGCATTAATAATGACAGCAGGTAAATTTGGATGTTGTCCCTTTAAGACCATCTGCATCCATTATACTCATGCCTTGTCTTTCTCAACTGTTCCTTCACTCAAGACATAAATGCCTCTGTTTACATGCAAGTACATGGTCATGTTGACACATAAATATGTGTATTTAACCGTTCAAGCCCAATTAGTCGGCAAAAAGCACTCAGTTCAGTCTTCGCGCTCTATGATCTGCAGCTTTGTGTCGCGCCTCTCTCAAACAGTGTTGAGAAACAGTCTCTCAGACTGTTTTCATATACTGAAATGAGTTGTCTTTCACTGCTAATTGTGCTAAAACCACTTGTTTTTAAACTGCAATGCTTAAAAACGCATGCAAACAATAAGCTTTTGTGACTGTGCAGCACAGCAATGTCACATGAGCGTAACTGCAATAGAGACGATAGACCAAAATCTCTACCGGTCGACAAATTTCTACCGGTTAATTGTGTCTACCGGTATATTGCCCACCCCTACTTGTGATGCAGTCTGAATCATAATCACACCGTGTTTGTTCGCTGACTGGAGGAGAACTGGCCCCCCGACTGAGCCTGGTTTCTGCCAAGGTTTTTTTCTCCATTTCTGTCACCTAATGGAGTTTGGATTCCTTGCCACTGTCGCTATTGGCTTGCTTAGTTGGGGACACTTAATATTCAACAATATTACGATTTGATTGCACTGACACCATCCTATGAGAACTGAACTGAGTTGGATGATGACATCACTGTTTTCTGCATAGCTGCTTTATAGCCGAATTGAACTAATTTAATAATTGATGATTACGGAACTGACCTGGATTAACGGAACTGAACTGACTTCAGCTAAACAAGGACACCATTTTTCTTTTTAATTGAACTCTGTTTGCATCATTGAATCGGTATTTTTCACTGTAAAGCTGCTTTGAAGCAATCTGTATTGTATAAAGTGCTATATAAATAAAGATGATTTGACACTGTTGTTTCCTCAATGCTGTCTCTAAAAATGCATATGGACAATATTCTTGGAGATGCATCCATTAAAAACACTGTAGTCCAGGCACTTGCCTTTTGGCATGGTATCCGTCCCTGACTAGATAGCATTCCCAGACTCTGAGATAACATTGAGGCATTGAAGAAAAAAAAATTGCACACAAAGGACAGATTCCAGCTATGTCCAGAATGACAGCGCAGTTGCCCTGCTTGCCAATGCACTTAAATGAAGATGGTGAGTAATGGAGTGGGCTGAAACATCTGGCTGAGATGCTCTACTCCAAAAGCATTGTTACGGCTAGGGGCATTGTTAGTGTGAAGAGGACTAAAGTAATAAAATTGGGAATGATAAATAATAAACAGAAAAGCATTGACAACACACCTGAAGGCTTATTTCATTACACAAGGACCCTGCACTTTATTAGAGCTAATGAGAAACAATCCCAGGGTGAGTGTTACAGTTGACTGCTTCGTAGTCACTCTTCCCATCCTTTGATACCGATGTCATTGGATTTATCCATCAAATGGGCTTCTTCATCTTCAATACAATCACTTAAAGTGTGGCTCTGATGAGTAAACCGTGTGGCTTCTGAATGCTAGCCTCAGCCTGACATATGTTTCAAGCTATAACAGGTTTAGAGAAATAGAGACCTCTCAATTGTTTAATACCATGTTTCTCCAACAATGTGAGTTATTTTGGTAACACTTTAGAATGGAGAACACATATTCACTATTAACTACAACTTTTGGCTCAATAAACTCCTAATTTACTGCTTATTAATAGTTAAGGTAATTTTTGTAGCATTTAAGTTTAGGTATTGGGTTAAGATTTAGGATTAAGGGATGTAGAATAAGGTCATGCAGAATAAGGCATTAATATGTGCTTTACAAGTACTAATAAACAGCCAATATACTAGTAATATGCAAGCTAACAAGCAACTAGTTGAAAAGTGAGAATTGAACCCTAAAATAAAGTGTTACAGTTGTAACCCAAGCAATCCAAGTTTCTACTCTAGAATTCCACAGAATTATTTTACAAAAATCTCAATGTCACAAAATGGTCTCAGATTTACCCAAAAACCAAAGTCTGCCATCAAACATCAATGATTTCAATATGAACTGAAACATTTCTCATCAAAGTCTTCTAAGACCAAATTATCTGAGCTTTGCCATCCATATTAATGTTATAGCTATATAAGCTTTCTGTTTGCCAACAATTGTCTCACTTTATTTCATTTTTATACCTCCTAAGGAATTTTTTTTTGAAACATCTGAGAAAAAAAAAGCAAAAATCTGGGTTACAGTGAGGCACTTACAATGGTGAATGGGGACAATCCATAAATGTTAAAATACTCTGTAATAATAGTATAGCCACAAGGCATAAACAGTATGTGTGTTTGATTTTGAGTACGAGAAAAGAAAAAATACTTAAAAAACCTTTTCTTTGCAAAGTTATATTCAACTTTTACAACTTTGTCACGATGACAACAATCACCTAAAATTAGGGTGGTCAAGTCGGTACTGAAATTTTAAAAATGTGATGATACCAGCATTTCCCGGTAGCATTTTGAGCACTGTTGAGCGCATTCCCTGCTTTCAAACACTCCCGTGTGTATCTGTGTAAGAGCTCGGTGAAGAGCGTCAAAGATGTCTATTTACAACATGTTTTTGAAGCATTGATCATCGAAGCCAATCACAGACATATCTGTTGAGCACGTGATCACAATGGCCAATCAGAGATGTTTAAGAATGCGCTCAACAGTGCTCAAAATGCTAGGGGGAAATGCTGATATCTTCACATTTTTTTTTAATTTCAGTACCAACTTGGTACCAAAGTCGTCACTTTTGACAACCCTACCTAAAATGACAGTAAAAATAATTTGAATATCTTTACATAACTTAATATACAAACAGATAAACAATGTTAATATAAGTGTGTTTATAAAATTATAAGCTTCACATTAGGGCTGCAACAACTAATCGATGAAATTGATAATAATCGATAATGAAAATCATCAACAACGAATGTCATTATCAGTTAGTTGCGTCTGCCCACCGTACATGGAAAACTTCCACCGGTCGCGTCAAATTACAGCTGTTTCCACCGAGAGGTACGGTTCAGTTCAGTTCAGTACAGCACAATACGATTTAGAATGGTAAACCCTGATTCGGCTTGCGTTTCCACCGCTAACAGTACCCTTACTTGATAGGCGTGGTGTATGCCGGAAAGTAGCGATGGACATCATTCTCACATGAAGAAGAAAGGTACAGTAAACAACAATGGAGAACATACAGCTGCTTTGTTTGAGCAAAGACTGAAGGCAAGGAAAAACAGCTGAAAAATAAAAATTGTGTTGCAAAGTGTAGTGTTTTGTCATTCCCCTTGTAGCAAAAGTGGTATGGTTCGGAATTAGGGTACCATTCACAACTTTTGGAAATGGAAAAAATTGCTTACCATACTGAAGCCATAAGCATTACAAATTCATACGTGTATTTCCATTTTGCATTAAGGCTCGTCCTGACAGTCTGCGTTAAACTTCAGACTTTACTGAACAAGTGCCGGTGCGTGCGTGCACGTCAAACAGACAGGTTGAATTCGAGAGGGAGACAATTAAAATTCAGCACAAAATTATTCATTTTGCTGAAATATCTGTTGCTGGATGGTAAATTGGTCAACATGTAATTCAAGTATTTTATGAGATCGGTAACTGTAAAGGTATAACAGCGTGTAATTGAATATAAATGTAAGACGTTTCTTATATTTACAGGATAAAGAAATGACAGTAACAGGTTACTGTGTCCAGAATGAATGTGTGCGCAGAACATTCCTCTTATCTGTTAAGGCTGAGTTTAAGTTTTTATTTTTCTTTATTATTATTATCTTCATTTTTAATGTAGGGATTTAAACTCTCCTTTTGCTTTATAGCCCTTTTGCACATAGCTCTTTTGCATATAGCATAGATATATATTTAATACATGTTTTAATAGCATTCCGTTGGCACGTTTGTTTGAAGGACAGCACTGGCAGGATGTGGAATAGTGTTTTGTCAATAAAATAAATAAAGAAAATTGGGCTTTTTTTTTATCAGATTTATCAAAGAAATAATTGGCCAACTAATAATTTATCAAAATAAACATTAGTTGCAGCCCTACTTCACATTTCTAAAAATTGGCCTCATTCACTTCCATTGTAAATGCCTCACAGCAACCTTGTTTGTTGCTATTTTTAAAAAAAATATATCTATTTTTTGTGGTAATCAAAATTACTGTATACAACAAACACTTTCGTTTGAGCTTAACTTGTACTGAACACGGGACATTCCTTTAACAGAATCCGAGACTTCCCCTAAGTCCCCTGAGCTGCAATAAATATTTCCTATGGAAGTCTTTCTTTGGATGTACATCAAATAACATATTTTTATCAATCGGTGAAGCATCAGAAAACAGCACTGCCCAAAACAAAGAAGCCTCTTGCCATGAATCCATGATAAATGAATGCCTCCTCCTTGAGGTACAAAATGAAAAAAGCTGAAAAAACTCGTTCATCTCATCAAACACAGAGCCGCATCCCACTCAGGAGACAAAGAAAAAAAAAAACTTGCAAAGGTGAGGAGCTTAATTTGAATCATATCCCAAAGCCCAGTGGGAGGGAGGAGAGAGTGGAGCACCAAAGAGTAAAAGTGACAGTGGCAGCAGCTAGCCATATTGCCTTGCGTTGGCAATCACATCTGTGGAGGCCCCTGAGATTTAATTTCGGATGCTCGCGGGGAGCCGGTTTCTGTCTGTCTCACTCAGGGGAAAGAGAAGGAGGGAATCCCTGCAAACTCCACCCTACCATCCGCCCGCCCCCACAAGACATCATGTCAGATTAATTCGAACCCAGTATGAGCTTGGCTAGCTTTAGTTTCAGAGGCTCTGGACTCCAAAGCTCAGACTTCATCAAGCACAAATGAAGTGCACAGATAAAACATCGGTTTACATTGGAACAAAGAGGGATTTACAATCAATGGCCTGAGAGAGAGAGAAAGAAAGAAAGAAAAACATTCACGCCTGTCCGATAAGCAAGGGTAATTTGCGGCTGATTTCAAGCCCCGATGTTAACAGAGTGCGAAATAGCGGTTCGCCCTTGTTCCCTTTTCACTAAGGTACTTATTTAGATGAGCAATCAAGCCCAGCGGTCGAAAGACAAAGACATCATTCCACCACATATCACTTGAGACAGGGGGGAAAATACAACTTGTCCAAAAGGCTACTAATTAAGGACAAAACTCAACGGGCATCAAGTTCATACTAAGCCAGCACATGAGGGTAGTGAGCTTAAGAATCGAACTAAAAATCAGATGAATAAATACATCTGGGGAGTCTCTGTTGGTATCGCGAAGAAAGTGTGGAGTTATTAATTCACAGTGATCAGAGCGCATCTGGGTCTGGGTGAGATTCTTCAGGGGGTGGAGAAAAGACCGGCGGGAGAGAGCATGTGGAACGATGCTGGCTGCCAGGCAGCCTAGTGCAGGACCATTAGACAGAAAATGTCTGTTGCGCATTGGGAGAGATTGTGTTTAAATATCATGTCACTCTGTCACGGTATACAGCAGGGGGTCTGAGTGTTTTTACAGCCAAATAAAGCAAAAGGAGGAGATTGAATAGCCAGAAGGAAAGCAGAAATAAATGAAAAAGTGAACAAGAGGTTAGATTATATGTTCATTTCCTCATAAAATGTTAAATTTCCCATTTCAGTTCAATAATCATGGGTTTGATGGGTAAATGTTATCCAATATGGTGATATACGCGCTTTCTGTGGAAATCAGAAGATTGTCACTGAGAGTGTAACATAAAAATGATGGAAGGCTTAAGCTATTTGGAATTGTGGCTTCGTTGCATCATTGACTTCCTGTCACATGCCTTTGAGGTCGACCTTGTGGAAGAGCCGAAACCCTGTTTTGACATAAAGTTGGATCGAAAGTCGAATCTATTGTTTTCTGAGAGTATCCTGGGAGTGTGAGCAGCACTACAATTGTCTGGGGACAGGAGTTTATAAACAAAAGTAAAAGTAAAAGATAAGGTGAACCCGTGTCTAGAATTGTCATTGTGACAGTGGCTTCCATTATTTAAACGCTACACAAGCACGACGAGGGATTCCAAAAGAGTTTGGTTCATCACACTGAACATAATGTCACAGACTTAACTACATTTATTCTCATTAGCCACAAATGGACAATGTCTGCTCTCCTCTGTGCCTCATAATGCTGAAATCATATGAAAGAAAGACAAATCTCCACAATTTCGCAATGGGCCGGCCCTAGGCATCAATATCTAGGTAAAAATATATCACAGACATAAATAAATGTCTTGCGCACAAGCATATGCCTTTATGTGCTTCAAAGCTAGTAGTTTTGCTGCTTCAGCGTCTTCCCCGGTAGCATACATAGAGTTTTTTTTTAAAGTAAAATGCCTTCTATTTCTAGATGCAGCCAGCGTCTGAGTTGTTCCTCCCAGTGATCTCACTGTTAAGCAGTGAGAAGACAACATCAACAAATACGAACCGTCAAGGAGAAGAACAGAAAAAGCAGGATGCAGAGCTGCTGAAAATCATTAGCACTCTAGTTCTCAGAGAAGCTACACTGTCAAGATTCTAAGTCTCACTTTGCCTAGCGATGTTGACAAATCCTATGGTACCATGTGAAAGTAACGTCGGGTGCTACCATCCTCTTCATTTAGATTCAATTCCAGCTGTATATGCCTATGAGCTCCAGACAGCAGGAACAGAAGGCTATAGGGGTTATTTAACTGTACCATGGTAAAAGGGTTTGACGAGCCTTTAATGGTTCTTGTTGTAACAGTCATTTTCCCGTCTCATCCCACTGGTTAAATAATAGATATAGAAATATTCAGTGTCTCTGTGGATTTTAGGAGCCCATTTCTTGGACACCTGTTGAGACATGTTTTAGGGAAAAAAAGAGGCTAATTGCTTCTATATCTCTTTTTTGACATTTAATTAAGTTTAAAGGGCAAGGTAAGTCCTTCTGGAGGGTTTTCGGGTATTAAAATCTATTGTGTGACCGATATTAACATACTATCGACTAGAGGCAAATACAGGTGCATTCTGTCTAAGGGGCCATGAAAAGAGTATCCACACCTCAATCCAGCACAACACTTCATCACACAATGAAATCATCATACAAATGAATTCATTTGAATATTTTTGTTTTTTCTAATATGTAAAAATTTGTTATTCTCATTCAGTACAGACTGTACTTCAGATTTAGATATCGCCCAACCGCGAACAATAAAGCGATCGCTATATGACATTAGATAATGTAGTCAAACTTCTCTGAAGTCTTGAGAAAAATATCAGTCAGCCTTAGTCTTGTACATAGGGTGATGTAACACAGCTCTGATGCATAGACATGACAGGGCTGGACGTAGGAGGTGGCTCCTCAGAACAGCTGGGGTCTGGCAAGCACCGAATCCCGTAGGGAGGGGGCTTGAAAAGGCGAGGGGAAAACAGGACGCAATTTGGCTTCTCTCGCGCTTTCTCCCTGGGATGTGCCTTTTCAAGACCTCTAGGCCAGCTTCCTGTTGGGCAGTCATCCCAAAATGCCCTCAAGCTGTGCTGCTTCAACTGAAGCAAGTGAGGGTTTTTTTATTTGTGTATGTGTGTTTATATGGTGGGTGGTTCTTGGAGTCAACAACTGTAACCTGGGGAGGACTTTGAAGCAGTAGCAATCTCTGAGACAGCCCAAACGGTGCCCCCCTCCTCTAGTATCACCAGCTCCTTTCTGCCACCTTCAAACCTGTCAGATGAGCCTTTAGGTGGCTCCAGCAAAAACCTGGCTTTCCCAAGGGAATTCATCTAAAACTGTCAAACCAACTCTGATGTCTCAGGCAGATCACCTGCACAACTTCAACATTTAGGTAGGAGGTGGCTAAAGGCTTAGTGAAGTGTTGTCAAATACACCGAGTACCCTATATAAAACCAGGACATTGAGAGCTGGCCGAACATGATAAGAGAAACGAGTAGAACGGCAGCCACACTAAAAGCAATTGAATCTATGACTCAAATATGGCATTCATAAAGCATTCTGATATTTGCAGCAATGTTGAAGCCCACGGAACAATAAAAGTCAGCTTATTCCTCCTAATAAGCTGGAGACATGCAGATTCTGTGGATCTTGATTGCCCAGTAACAAGTGGCACACAAAAGGAGGCGATCTGAGCCAAGAAAGAAGCACCTCAAATTACTAAACTCAGCACACTGGATCTGATATTACAGACCTAATGAAATGTATTTAATTCTCGCATTATAAAAGCATTATATTTATTAAACACTATACTGTGACCTGTTTTCATATGTTACACTTCTAAGACAATGTATAATCCTCTGAGTTTCAGCAATTACATCATTTATGTGTATTATATGAGGAAAAAGCACGTTGAAAAACCTTGAAATGTCGATATATTCTTGCAATTGCGGCTACACACAACATGACGAAAATTGATTTATCATTTGATAGCAACTAAACAAAAAACACGAATGGCTGCATTAAAACTGCAGTGTTTCCACATGAACGGTAAACAAAACAAAAAAAACATAACTGGAAAAATATATCACTATTGACATCAGTCTGTCAATGAAATTCGCGCGACCACTTGTCACACATAACACTGGAATACGGAATGGCTTTACATACGTGCTCTCCTGCTGCTCTCCCTGAGGAAGCATACTAGGCTCTGTCAGCGAGGTAAAGTTGAGACCATATTCACGAGCCCGTAGGGTAAAAGTCACTACTATCCTATATGTGTTTAGGATGTCTAGGTGATAGTCGGGTTAGAAAGAGAGAGAGACATTGCGTTATGTGCACGCGCATCAATGACAGAGGGGTCAAACCCCTCGCGCACCGGCCGGTTGTCTCCTATCCATCAAAGTGGATATGCGCGCGAGACGCAGGAGCGTTCAGGCGCTGACGCATAAGCGTGTCTCGTGCTTGACATCTTTTGCCGATTTGAAGGGCAAAAATCCGTTGAGGACTTCACCAAACACAAGAAAGAAAAAACAGCATACTCACTGTTTTCAGGATCCAGACACTCTGTTCTCCCTGCGGCACTTCGTCACTTGTATATCCATTCCACAGCTGCCCATTTTCACGACGTTTCCACCTGGTATGTTTCTTTGAGGTAATACGAAAAAAAGAAATTGTACGTACACAGTCTCGACCTCTCTTTACTCAGCCTGCCTACATGTTGCTGACTAGCTCTCTCCCACCCTCCTTACCTCCCCCCTCCCGTATCTTTCTCACTCACTCAGTCTCTCTCTCCAGTTATTTTGTTAAAATTCAGTATATACGCCCCGTCACCTAGCAACCTCTCTCTCTCTCTTCATCACTCACGCGACACGTGTTGAATGCTAAACTTGCCGTTGTGGAAGGTTGCAGGAATATTTTAAAAAGCGCCTGTACACGCGCCGGTGCCGTATCACTATGCAATCAACATAGTTATTATAGTACGCTTTCTCACACGCCTCCTCCCGTCCTTTAACCCCAAACTGGAACGTTTCGCTCTCCCCCACCTAACGACCCAGACGCAACTTAGCGTCTAGCTGCCTAAAAGGAGAGGCAACGAAGAAATAAAACGTTCGATAATTACGACCAAATTATTCTCTAACCTGGTATTATCCGTTCTTTGCTGTCATTGTGTTCCACAGAAGCCTAACAAAGTCATTTTTACAAATAGTTAATTTTTATCAGTCCAAATGGGGTTTGTCTGGCGCAAGGAGAAAAGGTGAGCTATTTTGAGAGCGTTTCAAACTCTTGAGGATTTTTGTCTGTTTTATCGTACTCCTCCCCCCGAGCCGGTCATTTTGTTGTCCTCTGCTGGACATCAGGGTGTTGAATGCTGCAGAGAACGTGAGTGCTCAGCACTCTGCTGTCCTATCCGAAGGTAATCACTTTCTGCTGTATATGTGGACGGACTGAGAGATACAGATCATGTTTGGGTTGATGGAGATGTTGTGAGTGATTGAATAGAAAAGTGTGCGTTTGCAAAATTGAATTTGGCCACACCCCACAGGAAGTTGAATTTAATTGACAAGAAGAAATTTTTATTGAATTGGAATTAGTCAATAAAATGAAGTTAATTTATGTGATGAAATACACTATTATACTATAGAAATTAAACAAAATTTCAGTTGTTTCAGATATTTCTACGCTGTAGAAAAAATTAATTAAAAAAGTATATAATATAAATAAATACATAAATAAAATGTTACAGTTAAAAAAAATGTTAATTGGTTAGCCTAACTGTAAGTCAACCTTACCATATAAATACTTTAGTATATGAAAAAATAGAAATGGTTTGACATTAGCCTCTATTTAAATTTAATTTAAATGTAGGCCTAATTTTACTTTAAAATGTGTACATTAAAAATGTACAGTTTATCTATCTGTATATATTTATCTATAAGTCTAGGTCTAAAAATTATGGAGTCTATTTATCAGACAATTTATGGTTATCTTATCATATGTGACCCTGGACCACAAAACCAGTCATAAGTCGCACGGGTATGTTTGTAGCAATAGCCAACAATACACCATATGGGTCAAAATTATCGATTTTTCTTTTATGCCAAAAATCATTAGGATATTAAGTAAAGATCATGTTTCATGAAGATATTTTGTAAATTTTCTACCGTAAATATATCAAAAATGTATTTTTGTGAGTAGATATGCATTGCTAAGGACTTCATTTGGACAACTTTAAAGGCGATTTTCTCAATATTTTGATTTTTTTGCACCCTCAGATTCCAGATTTTCAAACAGGCCTAGTTGTATCTCGGCCAAATATTGTCCTATCAATGGAAAGCTTATTTATTCAGCTTTCAGATGATGTATAAATCTCAATTTAAAAAAATTGACCCTTATGACTGGCTTTGTGGCCCAAGGTCACATATACTTAAAGGGTTAGTTCACCCAAAAATGAAAATTCTGTCATTTATTACTCACGCTCATGCCGTTCCAGACCCGTAAGACCTTCGTTAATCTTCGGAATGCAAATTGAGCAAATTGCGACGAGAATATTTTTGGTGTCCCAAAAAAAACAAAATAACGAATTATTTAGTGATGGCCGATTTCAAAACACCGCTTCAGGAAGCTAAGGAGCATAATGAATCAGCGTGTCGAATCCGCAGTTCGGAGCACCAAAGTCACGTGATTTCAGCAGTTTGGCGGTTTGACACGCAATCCGAAACATGATTCGACACGCTGATTCATAACACACCGAATCTTCCTGAAGCAGTGTTTTGAAATCGGCCATCACTAAATAAGTTGTTTTTTTTGGCACACCAAAAATATTCTCGTTGCTTTATAATATTAATATTGAACCACTGTACTCACATGAAATGATTTAAATATGTTTTTAGTACATTAATGGATCTTGACAGAGGAAATGTCATTGCTGGCTATGCAGGCCTCACTGAGCCATCGGATTTCACCAAAAATATCTTAATTTGCGTTCCGAAGATCAACGAAGGTCTTACGGGTGTAAAACGGCACGAGGGTGAGTAATAAATGACAGAATTTTCATTTTTGGGTGAATTAACCCTTTAAATGATTTAACATTCTATGTAATTTAAATTTTAATTTATCTTTATATCTTTATATGCAATTTACTGTTTTTTTAAGTATCTATCTATCTATCTATCTATGTAGATCTAGAAATATTTCAGTCTATTTATAAGTCTATATCTGTTGGTCTATCTGTAAGACATACAGTATAAAACTGCCAGATTTTTAAAGCCAAAGTTTATCATGACAAACTTTCATTTTCTAGTTAAATTTGAAATTACTCAAATTATATCTTAGTTTCTTTAATTTTAATTCTACTTTCTTAAATTTAGATTGTATTTTGAATTGTCTTTGTGACTTTAAAATTTAAAAGCCAATTCACTTCTAATTGGCAAACAACCCTGCTGTGTGTGAGTGAGAGACACAAGAGGTGTGCATCTATGTGGAATATTCTTGTGACAGATTGACAGTGTGAGTATGTGAGCACAAGTGTGATTTTGAGGAGGATCGCAGGTGTTTGTACTCTAAAAAACTGCACAGGATTGTATTTCCACCTGCCTGTATTTGTCCATATAAACTCATCAGCCTTCAGTTTCCTTCAAATATAAAAAAATAGCTCTAATTAATTTAAAAGCACAGGACTCACATCCCATTTCGTATGGTATAGCCAGTAATTGGAGGACAGGGCAGTGACCTCTGTTGGCAGTAGTGGTATGATAAACATTGAAAATATTTTTATACAGTGGAGACTGAGCCCAATCCGTGTCACCACCGGGATACATAAATCAGTGAATACTGGTACAGTCAGCCCAGAATACAGAGATATAGTCCCTTGTGCAGCACCAGCAAAAGGGATTACGCAGGAAGAAATGTGTAGAACTAGTGTGAATATTATAAAAATTTCACAGTACTTTCATAAAATTTGGATGTAAAGTTAACGCTAACATTTTCTCTGCTATATTCTTTTGGCTTATACCAGAGACAAGTGAATACTTTAGCTATATACAATCCAGGCATTCATAAGCAGGTCATTATGAATCATTCATGTCATCATGTCATAATCTTACTCACTGAAATATCAGTGGCATAAATGCTCTTCTTTTTTGTTGCATTGGCTATTGAATATGTGTCCATCTATATGAATCTATGGCTTGTTCATCTCTGAAGTTTTAAGTCATTACTTCAAGCCAAAAGCAAAATCTGCACCTTTCCAGGATTATAGTGGAGAACCATCTTATCAGCAGTCTTACATTAAAGCAAAGAATGAGAGTGCTGTTTCTGTACGAGTTTTCCCCTTACTCTGTAATACGTACAGAGGGGAAACATATTGAATCCCAAATCATTCCTTTAAGGCAAAGAAGCAGAAGAACTATGCTGAAAAGTAATATGCTGATGCCTAAAAGGTGCATGTTAATACTTCATAGAAAAGTGTGACATTCTCAAATATGTATTGACATTCTTTCAGATTACTTGTACCTTGCAATTTAGCTTTATTATTTTACATGCTCAGACCGGAATTATGTGATTTGAGTTACAGCCTCGCAACCTATTTATTAGTTTTGTCATATTTTATTAGAAACCGCAGAAATATCTTTTTAAGGTTATTGATTTACACAAATACAAACAGCTAGGGGGCTTTGGGGCTTTGAATGAATCTTGTGCATATTATTTTGTTTACAGTGAGTATATTATTTATGAACCTTGGGATTGCAGTTACAGACAGAATACCCAGAAGTGGATTTGATTTGGATATTGAGGCAGCAGTTTTGTGTCTTGTTCATATCAGAGATAAAACTTTTAAGTGTATTCAGAGTTTTCAAACAGGATTTTTCTTCTGTTTCAAACACTTCCCACATCATCCATTGAGTAAAATGGCACTGATCTGCAATCCCCTACTGGTGTTTGCATTTCTATGAATGACAGCATTTCACTCTTGGGTATTTTACTTGTTGAGCTTCGATAATTGAATTTCACCATACAAAGAGTGCAAATGACTTACTTTTGTTAAATGTTTGATTTATACATAGATCACCAATAAAGAGTGTCCTTTTCCATCATTTGCTAAAAAGACAGGTGCTCAGCTAGGGATGTGTGTGTGTTTGACACTTGCACTGTGGCTTCTTTCAGTACCAATCAGTTTTTTAGAAATCAGAAGAAAACTTTACAGTGTTGTATATTCACATTCTTGGGCTTTGTACAATAATGTAATTCCCATAGATTAAGTTTTTTAAACATCAAGTTACTTCATTCTTTCTGAGCTCTACTTATTCTCTGTATATTATTTCTGATAGGATCTCCAGAGAGTCAGTTTTATGCTCAAGCACCTCTATTATGGACAGTCAACCAAAACTAGCTCTCCTTTTCCAAACTCTATTACTGCCTCTTGTGCATTACATGAACATAAGATCCTGATTTAGTGCATTAAAGTGATTTGTGAGATATAACTGACACCTTACTGTTGATTGTTTGATGGTTTCTCATATTCTTAGTTTAATATATTATATGAACCTAGAAATTTAAATATCTATTTAATATAATAATCTTAAGAAAAGATCAGCTGAGCTTAAAGTATTTCCTAATCAGATTTTTTCCCAATCAGATTTCTTTTAACAGCCTCTTCATAATATCTTTCAGTTCATTTACACACACAACCATTTTACAGACATTGTGAAATGCTTTTTAAGTAATACAGTGACGTGGATACATCTTTGCGTTTAAAAATCTAATTAAAAATCATGTAGAACACTATTTTAACACTATATACTTGTTCTAACCTCTTTTGCGTGTGTGATGGATTTTACAAACAAGGATTTTTTTTCCCTAAAAGAAAAGTTGTTTCTAATTAGAGTTTCAATTGAGCAAAGGCACATTTTTTCTGTCTTTTGCACGTCCAAACATATTCCCAGAAATGCTCTGACTTGTCAACACCCCAGTGCTAATTACCAATGATCACGTTCAATGAGCATAGAAAAAGAGCAATCAAGTGCTCTGGTGTAATGAAATTCACCACCGCAGAGAGTGATTTGCCCTGATAATTTGTCTTAGAAAATCAACACGGAGCTAGGCAGCCATATTTGTCAAAGGCGCTCACAGCTTTATGCATCAGAGTCAGTCTCGAAGGTCTTGAACCTGTAACTGTATGCTGTAATAGCCTGATGGGCTTCATGATTAGCCCATCGAGCTGAAGACCAAGGCCTGTTCCCTCAGGGAATGCGGCTTAATCTGCCCCTTTCCTTCTGTTTTCTCTATCTCTCTTTCTTTACTTAGAGCAGAGCTCATCTTTATAATGCCGTCTGCAGTGGTTTCTATTAGGAGAGAGCTCATTTATGTTCATGAGGAAAGTCTTCAGATAAGTATATTCTGGAGAGAAGTTTGTCAAGGGAGAATTAAACTGAAAACTCTGACAGGTAAGTTTGAGAATTAGCATTTCCTTAAAGGGGCCATATTCTATACTTTCATGAATATTTTTGCCTGAAGCACACTTGCACCCAAAATGTCAACATCTGTCTGTCTGCCTATATGTATGTATCCATCCATCCATCCATCCATCGTTATGACTGGCTCTAACCTCTTTGTATATGAAAACTGCACTCATGAGGGAGGGCCAGGTTGCTGGATACCGTATGCATCTTTATACTGTATGTAAATGTGGGCCATCGTATTTTAATATGCTCATGGTTGTGGCATCATAACTGATCATTTCTGAATCACGTCTGATTTTGGCAGGTTAGTTTCCATAAATCAACTGTATGGACTGGGCAAAGGACCATTGCATTATGAATGTTAAAATACATCTCTGTGGTACATTGAAATCTTTTATTTCAGAAATGCAAGGAAAATACTGTTTATCATGATTTAACCTCCTTAAAGGGTACCTATTATGTCCCTTTTCACAAGATGTAATATAAGTCTCTGGTGTCCCCAGAATGTGTCTGTGAAGTTTCAGCTCAAAATACCCCACAGATCATTTATTATATCATATCAAAATTTCCCCTATTTGGGTGTGAGCAAAAACATGCCATATTTGTGTGTGTCCCTTTAAGTGCTAATGAGCTTCTGCTCCCGGCCCACTTTCCAAAAGAGGGTGGAGCTTTAACAGCACACGCTTCGGTTGCTCAATAACAGGGTTTATGTAAATTTTGGGGTTTGTGATGTCACCAACCTGGGAAGGTCTTTGTTGTCCTTACCAACCGTCTGTTGTAATGATTTCTGTAAAAGAAATTATCTCCCTTTGCATTGAACTTTGAGCATCGTAACTTCGCAGATGTTTATGCTCAAACAGCAACATTACACGCTAACTAAAGTTAAAAAAGTGAAATCATAATCAAGGACCCCTTTAAATAAATAGCAAAGCACCACTCAGTGGTTATTTTGTGAACTGAACTGCTGACCACACACAGCAGAAGAGAACTGCTGCACTATATAAAAGTAAATTCCTTGAAATGGTGCTATTACAAGAATGCTTTGCTATCAAATGTCTAGTCGCCACTCCAGTGTGTGTTTTGTCAAACCATATTCAATTCATTATATTGATTACAGTACTTAGGGGAGTGCCAGTTAGTGCCAGAATACCTAAATGAAATAATTCATATTCAAAGCAACAGCTCTTCCCTCAGCTCACCCCTTCAGTGAGAAGTCATTTTCCTCAGAGTCCATTTTAGCATCTGCCAGTGATAAAAAAAAAAAAAAATACACGTATACAATTTCTGTGAGGCCAATCTAAAATTGGATTTTCAAATCTAATCAGGTCTTTCAGGCATCTGTCATTCACTGTTTCAGCCAAATTCAATTCAACTTTTCTCTGTGTTTCAGTGTGAACAACAATAAACCTTCAGTGTTTAGTATTATTTATATAGTAATTATTAATATTTTGAATTAGGTTTTATTTTAATATTTTCATTGTTAAACTAAAATTAACTTAAGTTTTAGTAAATGTATGTGCTTTTGTCACTTTTGTTAGTTTCTTTTTATTTATATAGCTTTATTTCATTTTTATTTTAGTTTTAGTAATTTTAGTACTTCAACTTAGTACTTAAACTAGTTTCTAACGCAATATTCCTTATTTTTATTTAAATTTTTAAGTTTTTCCATCTAATATTTATTTTATTTCAGCTCTATTTCAATTGCCAAAAACTATTTTAATAGTTTTAGTTAACAATAACAACACTGCAATAACCTTCAAGTTTTGTTTAAACTTTGTAATAACTTTAATTTGCATACAAAATTGAAAATTAAAAAATATGCATTATAAATGTATATGCCATTTCACATTTTATTAATTTAACTTGATATTTGTTTTCCAACTAGGTTTATCTTATTTGGAGATTACTCTTACAATTCCATCTGATCCCTCAGCTCCTCCCACTCATTCCCGTTCCCCAGAATACCAACCACCTGCACCTGTCACCAGTCATAGACTGCTATTTAAACCACACCCATACTCACACTATAGTGTGGATTCTTTATGTTGCCTTACGTTCCTGAGTTGTTGTTCTCTGAAGTATCTTCATTAAAGTCTTGTTGATTCCATCCTCGTGTCTGTTGTGATTCTCCCCAGACTGAACAAGTGTAGATGGATTCTGAGGCTGCCGCTTCCGATTCCACCGATCCCTTCACCGAACTAGTTCAACAGTTGTGTCAAGTGCTACTTCCTCAAACGATTGCAGTGGCTTCAATGTTCACTCCTCTTCAAAATGCAGCCTCAGTGGTTCCCGACAAGAAGAACAAAAATAGCGTATATTATTTAATTACTCACAGGCCGCACTTTACAATGGGCAAAGACCATTTGGGAACAAGCCAGCACTATCACACAATCCCTTGAAGTGTTCACCAACCATTTTAAGGAGGTTTTTGGTCAATCTGCTAATGAAATATCAATCCATGATCAACTGTATAAGTTGCGTCAGGGAAAAACATCAGTTACTGAGTATTCCGCATGTTGGTGGCTGCTAGTGGCTGGAATGAAGCAGCACTGATTACAGCCTACCAACAGGGTCTCTCACCTCTGCTGCAGCTGCAACTCTCCATTTATGATGATACCATCGGCCTCGAAAACCTCATCCAACGCCCCATCCGCATTTCTCAGCACATGGCCGCATGCCATCAGGAATTATTTACCCTACAATCCACGCCTGCTGTTGCCACCGCTTCACCTCCAGCACCAGCACCCGAGCTGACGCAAGTGGACACATTCTACATCTCCACAGAATGCCAGCGGAGCATCCAAAATCATCTGTGCCTTTATTGTGGAGCTGAGGGTCATCTTTTACACAAGTGTCCTTTCCGACCACCCCGAAATCTGATGAGTGTAGTCTAAATGCAGCCTTTCATTACCTTGTTAATACATACCACCATATCAGTCACTTCTTCCACCCTATCTATTACAGCCAAGGCTCTCATTGACTCCAGCTTTGCGGGGAACTTCATATCAAGGAAGCTCATCAGGCATCTCTACCTCCCGAAAATACCTTGCAAAGAGACCCTAAACATCCATTCCATCATGGGTAAACTACGGGGAAAAGGAATAATCATGCACTGCTCACCCACCTTAACTCTATGTATTGGCTGCACTCACCATGAGGAAATTTTATTGCAGGTGCTGGAAGGGTCGACCACTGACATCATCCTGAGGAGCCTGTGGCTTCAAGTTCATTCCCCACACATCTCATGAAGTACGGTGGAAATCCTGTCCTGGGGGAAGAGATGTTTTGAGTGAAACCTACCCACGGAAACCTACCCATCAGAATGTGCAGCCTTCCATCCAGATCCAAGTTACCACTAACGAAAGTCCTAATCAAGGTTGCAAAGTGAAAATTCCAACCGGATACCGGACATTACAGGATGTGTTCAGCAAACAGCTGGCTCGAAGCTACCACCTTATCAGCCATGGGACTGTCCTATTGAGCTGCTGCCTGGGGCTTCATTGCCCCAGGCAGCAGCTCAATTCGGCTTCATTCAGATCTACCCAGTTTCCATCCCTGAGCAAAAGGCCACGGAGGAGTATGTAGAAGAGGCATTGCGTCAGGGATACATCTACCTTTCTACTTCCCCTGCCGGTTCAAGTTTCTTTTTTTGTGGCAAAAAAGGACTGAGGATTGCAGCCTTGTATCGACTATCAAGCCCTCAAGCAGCAGTCAAGTACTGGTACCCACTTCCTCTGGTCCCATCTGCCCTGGAGACGTTAAGGGGAGCCACCATCTTCACAAAGTTGGACCTGCGCAGCGCATACAACCTCATTTGGATACAAAGGGGAGATGAGTGCAAGACAGCCTTCATTACACCCATGAGCCACTATGAGTATCGGGGGACATGCTGTATGGCCTTTCCAACTCACCCTCCATCTTACAAAGATTCATGAATCTCCATTGCTTCGTGGTCATGTACATCAATGACATGTTGATCTATTCCCGACTGACCATCGTCTCTATGTTTCGCAGGTCCTCCAGCAACTGCAGTAACACTATTTCTATCTCAAATTGGAGAAATGTGAGTTTCATCAACCCTCTATCCAGTTCCTGGGCTACATACATGCTACTAGAGTCATGATGGACCATGGGAAGGACCAAGCAGTCCAGAAATGGCCACTTTCTTCCACTTTCTTCCCACTTATTGGCGTTTCATTGCCAACTTCAGGAAGATTTCTTCTCTCCACTCACCACCATGCTCCGTTATAAGCCCAAGTCTCTGTCCTGGACACCAACTGCCATCTCAGCATTCCATTAGCTGAAGGACGCCTTTACCACCACTCCTACACTGGTCCACTCGAATACAGCACTGCCCTTCGTTGTGAAATTGGACGCCTCAACAACAGGAGTCATGGCCTCAAATGACCAAGGAAGTGCAACATTATGAACAAGATTGTCCCATCTGCGCCATCTCCACGTCACCACACCACCTACCTGAAGGTAAACTTCACCTTCTGCCCATATCACGCCAACGCTGGTCAGACCTAGGAGTTGATTTCATTACTGACCTTCCCGAGTCAGATTCTCTCACCTGTGTTCTAGTAGCTGTCGACCAGTTCTCTAAAGCATGCGGCCTGATCCCAATGAAGGGCCTCCCTACCACAATGGAAACCGCAGAATCCCTGTTTCACCACGTGTTCCGAAAGTTTGGCCTACCTAAAGATATCGTGTCTGACCGAGGCCCAATAATTTGAAGGCCTTTTCCAGCTCCTAGGCGTGTCAGTGAGTCTATCATCTGGTTACCATCCCCAATTTAATAGGCAAACCGAATGGAAAATACAGGAGATCGGCTGCTTCCTGAGGTCATACATACTGCCACAGTCACCAACACAGCTGGAGCTGGTACATCACCTGGACTGAGTACGCACGCAAAGAACTCCCTCCGGCAACCCATCACTGGTTTCATACCCATCCATCCTTGTGTCGGCCATTTTCACCCAAAAATTAAAATTCTGTCATTTACTCACATTCAAGTTTCCATCATATTTAACTTAAGAGCTGCACTAGAACTGCAGCAGAGGTGACAGAAAATGTTTACAGAAAAAAAATCACAGCATATAGGTTTGGAACAACATAAGGGTGAATAGATAATGACAGAATTGTCATTTTTGACATTGCTTTAAAGCCTGTTCCAACATGTTCCATTGCCATTTTTTAAGCGTCTTTACAGTCAGTGTAAACTATCTGCTACAGCGTCCTCTTTTATACACATGGTTGTTCACATGATTCACAGGATTTTTCTATTGTTGGACACTGTTCGCTCCCAGGCCTTTTCCCCTCATTAATCTAAATTAACATCATGCTGGAATGGATTCATTAGCATCTACCTCCGTGCACCTGCGATTCGAGTACGTCTCCATCTCCTCGCAGGGCCGACTGGCCGTAGCTGCGTGAGGGGACTGAAACAGAGCAGAGCGTAATCATGCATGTGTCACCTCCATCTCTCATCTCACAGTCCCCAAGAATGTTTTTCCCCCCTCCCGCTCTCTCTCACGGAGTCTTTCTCTCTGACAGTTGCTGGAGGCATCCTAGCGGTGATTGATAGGCCGATATCCTTTGTCATTATCAGATAACAGCACAGATATCTTGTGAAAAGTACAGTGATGGTTTGATGGGAGCTATCGCCATACTCGCAAGTGTCTGTGAGCTTTTTCACCGCTGCATTAACAATATTTTACATTTTCCCTCCATTCTAGTTCGTTAGAATGACGTGTTTTGTCAACGCCTGCCTGTGATCAATATCTTATCATCACTCTATTAAAATGTGATTTTTAAAGTGGGTCAGTGGGTAGAGCGTTTGAAATACAGCTAAGAAACACAGGAGAGCCATTAGACAGTCATAGACTTCACATGCTGTAGTCGTAAATTAACTGTCAAACAATTCAGTTATTCTAAAATATCATGACTCACTTCTTAATTCAAGCAAATCTGTGTGCTGCTTACAAGCTGCTCTGAAATTCTGTCTGGCAGCTCTGGGGAACTGACCTGCTCGGATGTGCATCAACCTCATACAGTTGCTTATGTATTGCTAGAGGGAATTTCACCTCTGTGGTTTCATTTCATTCCATGTATCTCAGTACTATCTCTATAATCTGTGAAGTGACTTGTACAGCAGACAGAAACAGTGGTGCAGTGTTTTAAATATTTACTGTCCCAAACTATACTAGTCGTTGATCACTTTGTAAAATACCACTTATTTCAGAGTCCACTGCATCTCTAGCCATTTTCCTTGTCAAACAAGCACTGATTCTATACTAGTAGCTTTTCAGCTATTCAAATCTACAGTGTTCTCATAGAGGCTTAGTAGATCTTTCCTCCATAGTGTGATTCTAATTATTTCTCCCATCGATCATAAAATATTATTGCTCTGAAGTTCCTGCAGCGCCTTCTCAAATTGCCAAGTATCAGATTAAGTCTATATTGTTGACTTTCTGTTTGCACCATATAGAGCCAGACAGCTGCAATGCAGCAAATACACTGTAAACATGTTGAATGAATTGCATTATCTGAAAATCAATAGACATGGGCATCATGGGAGAGTGGCTTTCCTCTTTTATGGTCTTTCTTGTAGATTACTCAGGTGTGATTCTAACGGTCCTAAATACAAAGTGTACTAGATTAAAAAGCATTAATAGAGAAAGCCTGCTGTCTTGCTGGCGGCAACAAGCAATGCAATCATTTATTCTTCCTCTGTGAAGATTATAAATGGATAGGAATGACGTGCAGAGATGTTCTGAACAATGCGTGGGGTGGGAGTAATGGTGGTTTATTGGGTTTTCTGACATCTTACCATTCAAAATGATCACAATAAAAACAGCCCTTCAAAACCGGCATGAATCTTAGATTAAATACCTCTAAGATCCTTTGATATTGCAGTTGCTCTGGAACATGAAGTGCTGAGTCACACTTTAAAAAAGGCTGCACTTCATCATGCAATCATTTGCCTTTTACCACCATATTTTACTTTAAAAGCCTGTGTTAATTTCAAAAGTTGGTCAGTTATGTCACAGCCGTCTCTCATGCAGTATCCTTAGACTTCAGTCATACAACTGCTTGTTTTCAGGCATGTCCCCGGCTTGTTGAGAATGTTGTATTCTCTTTGAACTGGAAAATGTGCGAAGAGCATTGTTAGCGAAAGAACATTGATTCTGCTTCCAGTGTTCAAAAGAGAGTCTACAGAGAAGGAGAGATGGCTCTGCAGAACAGCCTGTCCTCTTTATGTACAAAAGCACACCTTCCGCTTTCTGTATGCATGATGTGTCATTGACACATTACTTACAGCAGGGGGCAGCACTGAACAACATACACACTTGTGTCACTCAGAGCTCAGGCATGCCATAATAGAGTTTAATTATGCAGAGAATGGTGATGATTTATAACTTATTCTCTTTTTTCCCCTCTCTCTTCCATCGAATGCATTCATCCACTTTTCTCTCTGTCTTCCCATCCACAACATAAGCACAGATATAATTCATAACTTCTTGCATTAACATTTGTATAGCACACTATTCCAAAAAAAAAATCAATGCAAACTCCATACATTCCTGAAGACATTCCTTGCACATATATATATATATTCAGACGCCAGCATGCACACGCATACACACACCCTCACTCCTCCTCATCCTCTGTCTGACAGATGGGACAGGCCACTGCCAGCTTGCATTCCCCTGAGAGTGGCCAACACTATCTGATATAAGAGAGCAAGAGAGAGGGAGAACAGGAAGAGAGAGTGGTGTGACTGAAGGATATCATGATGACATGCCGTCTGTAATAGAGAGAGACAGAGCAAAAGCAAGAGACAGAGGCTTTAGTGAAATATAGGGTATTTTTTCTGACAATACACATGTAAGGGGAAACGTGATAATTGATCGGTCAGTCTTCACACAGCCAGCAAATCAATAGCTGTATCTTTGTTGCACATTAAATATGTAGCAAAATGTACTACTGTACAAAAATGTAATAAAATAATAAATTATGACATTCTCAGAAATCTTTGAGGAAATGCAGGGATGATCTTTTGATTTGGTATTGTCGCAGAGCTGCTTTGGCTCTTATTGTAATGAGACAGGATATATGAATGTGACATTAAGCTGCAGAATGCTGCATTTGTGCTGATGGGATTTTCAAATTGCATGACAGCATTTATAGGATTATCATAATGAGAACCGGTAAATAAATTATTCCGAATCAAATCTGATGCACACGGGCCTAGAAACAACGGCAGTTCTCAAACACCTGATATTTATATTGATTTAATGGTTGTTTTGCACACAGCATATCTATACAGTCATGTGAAAAGGAAAGTACATCCTTTTGAATTCTATGGTTTTACGTATCAGGACATGATACAAAATCATCTGGTCCTTGGCAGGTTTAAAAATTAGGTAAATGCAACCTCAGATGAACAATGACACATGATATATTACACAGTCATGGTTTATTTAACAAAAAACAGGTCAAAATGGAGAAGCCATGTGTGACCAACTAAGTACACCCTTACTGCTTCCATAGGAATTAAGAGGATAAGTAGCAGTGAGGTGCTGCTAATCAAAAGCCCTTGATTGATTGATCATCAAGCTTGACCGACTCTCAACACAATGCCAAGGAGGAAAGACATAAGCAATGATCTTAGGGCCCGTCCACACGGAGACGCATTTAGATGCATACGCAAACATTTTGTATTGTATAGGCGTTTCGTCCAGACAGATCCGGCATTTTTGGAGCCTGAATCCGCTATTTTTTGAAACTAGGTCCCAGAGTGGATAAATCTGAAAACGACACCTTTGCGTTTTAGTGTGTACAGCCAATCCGTATATTTTGTGAAACGATGATGTCATCACCCCACGTGTCGACCCTAGTCAGACATCGCTACGTCACGTAACAGCAACAACAACACATGCTTGTGTTCGGGCTGCAGAAGCTTCTGAACCTATTAGCTTTACTAAAGTAAAGCTTTATTTCTAAGCTTTAATAAAATTTGTATACAGCGCGCAAGGTTTATGCGCATGCTCCAAGTCTTATTCTCCGCTTTTCTCTGTGGCAGAATGACAGTGCCACATACTGATCTGGCATGTATACTACATCGTTTTGAGTCGTTTTCAGTGGTTTCGTGTGTACGTATATATTTTTTGAGATGAGGGAAAAAAAAGATCGAATAGAGAAAGCTCTGGCTTCGTGTGGATGTAGCCTTAGAGAAGCAATTGTTGATGCCCATCAATCTGGGAAGAGTTACAAGGCCATTTCCAAACAATTTGATGTCCATCATTCTACAGATTATTCACAAGTGGAAAACATTCAAGACATTTGCCAATCTTTCCAGGAGTGGACGTCCCAGCAAATTCACACCAAGGTCAGACTGTGCACTGAAACTGCAAAAGAGCTACATCTTAGACCCTACAGGCCTCAGTTAGCATGTTACATTTTAAAGTTCATGACAGTACAATTAGAAAAAGACTGAACAAGTATGGATTGTTTAGAAGGGTTGCCAGGAGAAAGCCTCTTCTCTCTAAAAAGAACATGTCAGCACAGCTTAGGTTTGCAGTGTTATATCTGAACAAACCACAAGACTTCTGGAACAATGTTCTTTGGACAGAGGATACTAAAGTGGAGATGTTTGGCCATAATTCACAGCGTCATGTTTGGCAAAAACCAAACACAGCATATCAGCACAAACACCTCATACCAACTGTCAAGCACGGTGGTGGAGGGGTGGTGATTTGGGCTTGTTATTCTTTAAAAACAATTTAAAGGATTAGTTCACTTTAAAATGAAAATCACCCCAAGCTTTACTCACCCTCAAGCCATCCTAGGTGTATATGACTTTCTTCTTTCTGATGAACACAGTCGGAGGTATATTAATAAATTTCCTGACGCATCCAAGCTTTATAATGGCAGTGAACGGGACCAACGGGTATGAAGCTGAAGAAAATGCATCCATCAATTATAAACGTACTCCACACAGCTCCGGGGGGTTAATAAAGGCCTTCTTAAGCGAAGCGATGTATTTGTGTAAGAAAAATATCCATATTTAACAAGTTATAAGGTAAAATATCTAGCTTCCACCAGACTGCCTTCTTTATTCAACTTACGAAAAAATGTAATTTTTCGTAATTTGAATACAGGAAAGCGTAGGATGTAGCGTAAGCATTTTGAACTGAGAGAGTTTTACATTTTCTTTGTAAGTTGAATGCGGAAGGCGGTCTGGCGGAAGCTAGATATTTTACTTTATAACTTGTTAAATATGGATATTCTTCCTACACAAATGCATCGCTTCGCTTCAGAAGGCCTTTATTAACCCCCCGGAGCCGTGTGCAGTATGTTTATGATGGATGGATGCACTTTCTTCAGCTTCATACTCATTGGTCCCATTCACTGCCATTGTAAAGCTTGGATGCATCAGGATAATTACTAATATAACTCCGATTGTGTTCATCAGAGAGAAGAAGAAAGTCAAATACACCTAGGATGGCTTGGGGGTGAGTAAAGCTTGGGGTAATTTTCATTTTAAGGTAAACTAATCCTTTAATAACACAATATGGTATATGTATTTGGAATAAACACATATTGGTATATGTATTTGGAATAAATATAGTTTAAAATATTAGCTGTAATTATAAGAAATGTATTTAAAGATATTCCCAATTTTGTTGTAACAAATTGTATTTTAATTAAAAATATATTGTTATAGTATGCAATATAGAGACTATGGTATATAAAAAATACAATTGTTTTGTATAGTATTAAGATCAATTATAAGAGGAAACACTGGTGCATGCACACAAATAGTGCAACATAGGCACACACTCAATGAACTCGAAAGCTCTCAAACCTATATTAGTGAGGGTTTCACTGCAATCCCTTGTTATGTCAAGACAATCCACAGAAAATCTCCTTGTACAAAGACAGATAATGAACCTCTATGTGTGTGGATGTGTTGGAGTATAAGTGTGTGTGCTCAATAAAGCAGGTGTAAGAAAAGGTGAATCATCAAGGCGAGAGTAATGAATGTCTGAAACACATGTCTAACACCTAGAGAGCTCTGTGTCTCTATGCGAATGACTCTGTTGAAGGACTCAGTGACCTTTAGCACAGGTCAACAGTCTTTACACAAGTTCATAAAGATTTCACCTATCTTTAAAGGGGTCATGGCATAAGAAATCAAATTTGCTTGATCTTTTGACATATGGAGGTTTTGTACCATTAAAATATCCTGCAAGTTTCAGAGCTTAAAACGTTGTCCTCATTATAAACAAATCATTTATTTAAGCAAGCTCCAAAAACGACTCATTTGGACATTGGGGGACTTGTGACATCACACTGGCTAATTTATTTGCAAATGACTGCCTCCAGAGCAAGACATTGCACCATAGGCTCGATTTTAATGCCGTCCTGGATCATGTCGGCGGATTATATGTTTGTTCAGGGAATTTGACTGCAGATTGTTTTGTAAACAAGGCACAGTACAGAGTTCCTAAATAAACTTTTGTTGATAGATGAAGCTACACCATAAATCTCAAGTAAATGATTTCATAATGCTTTGTCTGTAAATGATGGTTTTATATGGATAATGTTTTTAAAACACTTACTCGCTTGCAATAGTGTGTGGGCGTTGATGCTGTTTACTATTTTGGAATGACATTAACCAATCATATCTGGCTCTTTACTGACAAGCGTTAAAGAGTTGGTTCACCCAAAAATGAAAATTTTGTCATTAATTACTCACCCTCATGTCAAACCTGTAAGTCTTTCGTTCATCTTCGGAACACAAATAAAGATATTTTTGATGAAATCTGACAGCATTCTGTCCCTCCATACACAACTATTAGGGGAGAGTGGGGTAAGATGAGCCATTTTTTACTTATGTGGTCCTCAAGATAAGGGAAAATGAGGCAGAAGTACAATGAAAGTATTTAAAGTAATTTCAGGATGTTTTCTATCATTTTAAATGATGAGAATACATACATCTATGACAAAGGGTTCTAAAAATATGGCTTCTTATAAAAAAGTGCTCCTCTGGCTCAATGTACCCCAGGTAATTTACCCCAGATAATGTACCTATTTTAAAAACTAATTTAATAATCAATTTTCCTTTGACAAATATTGTTTGTAAAAAGATTTTACAAATATTTCTTTTTTTTAAAGCTAAATTAAACAACATAAAACCAGCCAAATGAAGTTGAAATTTCAGTATCTTTAATTGTTTGCATTTCTGAAACAATATGTTGAACATCAAAGTTGTAACCATCCAATAAACAGACTAAACAGAGAGTTTGTTGAGTAAAATTAAAGAAAAACTAAATAAGAATGAATAAATGTCACTGAAACTAATAAACATTTTAGTCAAAAGGTTCTTGACATGGTAGTTTTTCTGCAATGTCGACCATGTTAGGCCATTAGAGACTACAGGTGGAAGGATATATATGATTAAACATCCTCTGGTTCGTATCAGAGAAGGATTCAGTGTACTTGTACACTATTCCTATCAAAAAAACTCGAAAATAAAGATAAACTAAACCAGTTGCGTAATATTACATTGAAATGACACCAGTTTATACTTCAGATTTAACTTAAATTCATTGCCTTATGGTGGGGTAAGTTAAAACGCTGGCTCAATTTACCCCACAGCATTTAGCTTACTTTGCCCCATAGCTGACATTTTAGGAAAAGCTAGCTAGCTTACCAATACAGAATAATATTTAGTTAAATGACTTGCATGGTTTTACATATTGCTAAATCACCAATATGCATCATAAATAGTTTTAGACCTGGACAAATTTGCTTTGATGAAACAGCCATTACATCTGTTATGTTAAAATTTTACTTTGACAAGCCAAAAACAGTTTTTAAAGTAAATAAGCGACTTCCACTCCTCCCATGTGCTTCTCCTTTTCACAGTCTGGCAGAAATGATGGGTGGTTCTAAAATATATGGTCATATGACAATAAAATAGTACGGTTGCCAAGATACAGGGGGTGGGTCAACTTACCCACTGGCTCATCTTACCCCACTCTCCCCTACGCAGCACGTTTGAGCTTCAGGAATAGGTTTGTTCTCGTGTGTCATTCAGGTTTGGTTAAGTTTCTGTGTATGTTCGCTTATTAATTTTTATATATGAATAAAAGCCCCAAATTAAATCTGTTCATCATATAAAGCGATCGAGTTTATTCAGAAAATTTGGACTAAACCGCTCAATTCATATGGATTAGTTTTACGATCTCTTTATGTACTTTTTAAAGCATCAAAGTTCTGCGTCAAAAAGATCTTCACTTGTGAAGATTAACGAAGGTCTTATGGGTTTGGAACGACATGAGGGTGAGTAAATAATGACAGAATTTTCATTTTTGGGTGAACTAACCCTTTAAAGGAGCCGCCCCTTAAAAATGGATCATTCAGTTTTTTCTTTTTTTTTGTGCAGAAAAACATTATTAACATTATAGTTGAACCTAGAGGAATGTATTAAAATAAAAAAATCCATGTCATAACTCCTTTAATGACTCGTATTTGTTAAATATTTCTACCTTACTACAGTGTAAAATGTGTGTGTGTGTGTGCTTGCCTATAGTGACATGAGCACTGAATGTGCATAATGTTTCATCCAATTCATAATATGTCAGCTGCATTATAAGCACATTTCACTGGCCTAGATTGCATATAAAGAGAGAGAGAGCTGAAGTGAGAAAATAGAAAGGGATTGTGGGGGCTTGTGGGAGGCTGCAGGGACTGGCTGTCACTGGTTGAGAACACATTTGTGGTGTATGTTGTGTGGTTATTGATGTAGTTCCCTAGCACCAGGGATCTGCCCACAGCACCCCTCACGTACTCTATGAGAGCTGACTCTCATCACGATTACATCAGTCTCTCAAGACTTGGAGGGATGAATACATCGAACATGGACAAATAATGCATGCTCACTTAGCTATATAGACAAATACACGTGTACACACCTGAGTATACATCATAATCTCTATGGGCTCAGTTGCTGAGCCAGAGCGAAACTATTTGTATACGTGCACACCTGCACAAATACACAAAACACAGCTCAGTTTTAGTAGCCCATATTGACTGCGATGCACATTTATAACTTTCATGGAGGTTCTTTGTTAACCAGACCAGATTTTGAGTGCATAATTTTTGAAGATATACTGATATACAACTTGCAACTAATGATTTGATTTCATATTTTACTTTTCACCATATTAATGTGTTGGTATTATCTCAGTTTGTTGCAATTTAAAAATTTGTTTTATTCATTTAAATTTGTGTTGGGGTTTAAGTTTATGAAACTTATATAAAACTTCAAACTTCAATATATATTACATTTAAAAGTTGGAGTCAGTAAGATTTTTTTAATGTTTTTGAAAAAAGTCTCTTATGCTCCCCAAGGCTGTATTTATTTAATTAAAAATACTGCAAAAACAGTAATATTGTGAAATGTTATTACAATTCAATTTTCTATTTTAATATATTTTAAAATGTAATTTATTCCTGTGATGTCAATGCTGAATTTTCAGCAGCCTTTACTCCAGTCTTCAGTGTCACATAACTCTAAAGCCCTGGGTATACTTCATGTTTTTTTATACGTACACTATAGTGTACAAGCACAGTTGAATGCGCAGCCTTGGAAAGTATACTTCATTTGACTTGTACGCATACACAGGCATTTGACGCGTGCGCAGTTTTGAGCAACCCATGTAACCATCTTTGTATTCTTTCATGCTAGAATTGTACAAATGAGGGTACTTTCCAACCTCTTCGCACAATCTCTCGTCTATGTAGGCCTCCATTGTTACTGTAGCTTGCATGTGTTCTGGACTGCGTTCCACTCCACTTTTAGACACGCATTCGCGAACTTACCTAAGCACTTCCCCTCGGGGGAATCCCTGCCACCATTTTGAAGTGTGTTTCACTTAGTGAAGTGGACGAGGGAAGTTTATATGGACAGACCCTCGCTCCCTTGGTCAAAAGTCTCCTTCATATGTACACTTCAGACAGCTCCATATACCACAATGCAACACGATTGTAACCGCGTTTAAAGGATTAGTTCACTTTCAAATGAAAATTGCCCCAAGCTTTACTCACTCTCAAGCCATCCTAGGTGTATATGACTTTCTTCTTTCTGATGAACACAATCGGAGATATATTAATATATATTTGCATCCGCATCCGAGGTTTATAACGGCAATGAGCGATATCATCATCCATCATATAATAAAGGCTAATAAAGGTTAATAAAGTCCTTCTGAAGTGAACCGATGCATTTGTGTAAAAAAATATCCATATTTAAAGGGTTAGTTCACCCAAAAATGAAAATTCTGTCATTAATTACTCACCCTCGTGCCGTTTTACACCCGTAAGACCTTCGTTGATCTTCGGAACACAAATTAAGATATTTTTGTTTAAATCCGATGGCTCCGTGAGGCCTACATAGGGAGCAATGACATTTCCTCTCTCAAGATCCATAAAGGTACTAAAAACATATTTAAATCAGTTCATGTGAGTACAGTGGTTCAATATTAATATTATAAAGTGACGAGAATATTTTTGGTGTGCCAAAAAAAACAAAATAACAACTTATTATAGTGATGGCCGATTTCAAAACACTGCTTCAGGAAGATTCGGACCGTAATGAATCAGCGTGTCGAATCATGATTCGGATCACGTGTCAAACCGCCAAACTGCTGAAATCACATGACTTTGGCGCTCCGAACTGCAGATTCGACACGCTGATTCATTATGCTCCGAAGCTTCCTGCAAGCAGTGTTTTGAAATCGGCCATCGCTAAATAATTCGTTATTTTGTTTTTTTTTGGCACACCAAAAATATTCTCGTCGCTTTATAATATTAATATTGAACCACTGTACTCACATGAACTGATTTAAATATGTTTTTAGTACATTAATGGATCTTGAGAGAGGAAATGTCATTGCTCCCTATGTAGGCTTCACGGAGTCATCAGATTTAAACAAAAATATCTCAATTTGCATTCCGAAGATTAACAAAGGTCTTACGGGTCTGGAACGGCATGAGCGTGAGTAATAAATGACAGAATTTTCATTTTTGGGTGAACTAACCCTTTAACAAGTTATGAAGTAAAATGTCTAGCTTCCGCCAGACCGCCTTCCGTGTTCAACTTACAAAGAAAGTGTAAAACTCTCGCAGAGAGTTAAACATGTTTTTTTGTATAAATGTCTTTACTGTCACTTTTGATGAATTAAATGCATCCTTGCAAATAAAAACATAAATCTGACCTTAATTATTACTCAATTTCAATCCATGCATTCTCATTTTATGAAAAAGAACACTTAACATTCTGTACAATAACCCTTTATGTGTTCCACAAAAGAACAACAAAAGTGTTTGTAACTGTTTGTGATTTAGAACTATTGCTTCACTGTTTGAAATCCAGAGTCAGACTGAAACCATAGTGCAATATAAAGCGGCAGAGCAGTTGCATGACTTCACAGTTCTACTCCTTTTTGAACTCAATCACTGCTTTCTGTGTTTGTCCAGAGAAATGGAGAGGGCGGGAAGCTATGCCCTAGTTTATGGAGCACCTGAGCAACAATGTAGGATCAGACCATACCAACAGGAGAAAGAAACTGCTCAACAGAGAGCAATTCCTTTGCTTCCAATTTGCAGCTTCCTTGTGATGTTGAAGTGCAAGTATGATGCGGGACTCCTAATCACACTCTCTTATTATGTGTACGTTGAACTTGCAAGTGTTTTATGTAAATGCAAGTTTTTGATGTGCGTGTGTGTGTCCTCATGCCACAGGACTCCAATTAAACATGGACTCTCAGTGGAGATAATTAGGAAGATGTTACATCTCAATATAGCCACCAATGAACCACAAATTATCTCTGTACAACACCCTTATAACCAACAACATTCAGCTCATTTATGCACACCAGTGTGTTTACACATTCCTCATGGAGAAGTCAGCATTTTCACCTTGTTTTTGTTCATCAGTGCTTTTGTTTGCTTTGTGTCTTGTAGAATTGTTGATTTGGTTTGACATTTCAAACAAAGTGAACGTGATGTTTGCAGTGTGGTTTGTTTTTGGAATGTTGCGAGTTTAAATTTCGGAAAGTATTAGAAAATCTGCTCTATTTATTAAACCATGCAACAACAAAAAAATTGCATGATTGTATTAAGACAATGAGTTACATTTTGTATGGGAATTGAATTTCAATAGCAACCACATTTTCCTTGTTCTTTGAAAATAACGGCTACACAGGGGACTTGTGATGTTGCGTTGCCCAAACCTGATTTGTATACGGTGGAACTCCAAATAAGCAGCATGCACAAATGGGAATTACAAGAACCAGAACTTAAAATTAATTCACCATCTGGCAGCCACAAAATCTAATCCCACTCTCTGCATTTTTTCCTGTGGCTGAGAAAGATCTGGTGTATTTGTCAAAGTGAGGTGATGATAAACAAAACCTTAATAAATACTGCCACTACTGTAACACAGTCGATAGTTCTTTTTCTTGGGGCACAACAGATTTTGAAACTGACTCACTAGTCGATCCGTCCATTTTCGAGCCCAAATTAGAATCAGAAAACTGTGTGAAAAGTTACATAGCTTTTTTTCTTTGCTTTGCTTGCAGCACTGTAACACCAATTTCCCTTTCAAGCTTGATACTTTGACCTTTCTTTTCAATGACCTCTTTCCCCTTTTTCTTTTTGCCTTTTTTTTCAAAGAGAATGTACAGTGAATGTAACTTCCCTACAGCAAACTATTTTTTTTTTAACTTCCTGTCCTCTCCAAGGGGTACAGTTAGAGCCCTACTCTCAGTAAGTAATAAGAAGCCAAAGCCTGGAACATGAAGCTGTCTTACTTATAATGGAGAGTAAAATAACTGCTGGGAAGAATGACAGTTACATCTTTGGTTGTAACCTATGCATGTGTGTGCCAACAGCAAATGTTTACAAAGCTGTGATTGAATTTAACAGGGGTAACTGTGATGCATAAATTATATTAATGCACTGCTTCTCAAATACATTCAGACCTCTAAAGAGTAATATCATTAAAAAAGGAATAACAGTATCCAGCCAAATACTTGAAATGAAATAAAACTCATTACAAATTTACAATGTCCTGACATTTACAATCACTCTAGCTTGATTGTGAAGAACTATTTGTTACAACTGCCCTCGGTTTCCCATACTCTGCATTTATCTTATTGGTAGTCAAAGCAGACACTAGAACAGGAACAGGATCAGAAAGCTAAGCAGGTTGGTTTTACAGATTCCTATTCCATCCTGTGGGACCCCAAGGGGTAGCAGTGCCTAATCAAAAATGACTGCTGCATCATCCTGTTGTAACTGATTGCATAAATAGCCTCATAATTGAACAGTACTTGAGTGTGGATAATATATTTCATATACTGAATATACATTGAATATAATGTTGCATTTCTGTGTGTGTAAGCTTTCTGTTGTTTATTGAACATCATTATCGGTTTTGAATAGGCAATATGGTATTATGTCCATATTGCCAACTACAATGAACAGACATGCTGGTTTTTCAACATCATTTAAAGGGCACATATTACGCCACTTTTCATAAGATGTATAAGTCTCTGGTGTCCCCAGAATGCGTCTGTGAAGTTTCAACTCAAAATACCCCACAGATCATTTATTATAGCTTGTCAAATTTGCCCCTATTTGCGTGTGAGCAAGAACACGCCATTTTTGTGTGTGTCCCTTTAAACGCAAATGAGCTGCTGCTCCCAGCCCCCTTTCCAGAAGAGGGTGGAGCTTTAACAGCTCGCGCTTTGGATACTCAACAATAACAAAACTGGAGAATTTCACACAGCCAAAATGACGATTGTCAGAAGCGGTGTTCAGCTTTACATTAACTGGAATCGGACACTGATGGAGAGACGAAGAATGCAACTGGACGTTTCTAAATGGTTAGTGAATAAATGTGCTGGCCTTTGCAAATAAACATAGCGTTTTTTAGTATCTTGTCTTTACAGAAAACGTACACAGTTTTTCAAAACAATCACCTTTTACACTGTTCTTTACAAACGTGTGGTTATACAGTATATGAATAAGGTTTAAAATAAAAGACAGACATCTGGTCTCTAAGACAACAGTAGCTTTGTGTTGTGGAACTGGCTAACAGGCACATCAACGGAAATGGCGATTTGTTAAAAAAATCATAAAAAATAAACAGTGTAACACTTACTTCTTCTGGAGGTGAAGCTGGATCACGAACAGTTGGTACAGATCCATCCTTGAGTAAAATGGCAGACAGCGTACAACTCGCTGAGGGCGGAGACTATGGTAATGCAGGACTGTCAGTCAGCGGCCGTGGGAGGAGCCTTAGCAGTGTGACGTCATACTGCTGAGAGAATCAAAACGGCATGTCTAATGAGACTGCTTTGGTTTATCGGCACCGATGACTGCATATTATTTTCAACTTGACTGCAATGTTTTATTCTCCATCATTCAATACATTTTGCCTGTACATAAATGAACCTTTATGTTATGTCATCATAGATTAAAATCTAAAATATTTTATTATTTATTGCATTTATGAAGAAAAGGCTCAGCACCCAAGGCTCTATCGCTTATTACCTCAAAGGTGTACAGTGTCTTTGGGCGGATTGCTAAAGCAGATTGCTGGCAACAACCAGTAACGGATTGTTTGTGATTTAGTGTCTTAGTGACTTAGTCCTCTTGACTACTCCTAACTTTTCACAGATTTAGGAGCTAGTTTTAGCACTAAAATGCTTTGTGAAATACTCTTAGAGCAAAAATTTAGAGTCCTAAGTTTAGGACTGACACATCCATTAATTTTAAAAGTTTCTCTTAAATCAGCAAGTTAGGAGTTACTTTCAACCTTGAGATGTTTTGTGATTATGGCCCCAGGTCTCCGACCACTCACCACTTATTACTACCTCTCATGCGTGTAGTAAATCCACAATGCATGATGCATAATGAAAGATGAAACAGACTTTAATAAAACACAAAAGCAATAACACTACACAAACTCATTAAATGTTAACACAAGACAAAGAACTGAGGAAAAACAAGGGCTAAAATACACATGGGAAGATCATTAACAGAACACAGACCAGGTTAGACACTAATCAGGAACCATGACAACTAAAATGAAAGAACTAGAACTCAGGCAAATGGTGACAGTAGCCAGGTTTCCATCCAAGGATTTTTTTGCAAAAAAGGTTTAGCACATAAAATTTCTCAAATGTCGACACAATATTTTCCTGTTTATCTTTAGCACATAAATTCTATGTTGATACTTCAAATGTCAAAAAAATTGGTTTGGAAACACTTTTTGTCGAGAAAAAGGGCTTTAATGCAAATAAATTTGGTGTCACATGACAGAATTGGCCTACAGCCTACATGCATGCAGCGTCCGTTTCTCTGTTCAAAGATGCATCACAAGGATGAGGAAAACCTCTGCAGCCTGACAAAAATAAGTGGGGCTTCTGTCAAATTAAGGAAGAATGTTGGAGTTTTCAATGCTGACAAAATTCGCAAATATTTGTTTTGCGTATATTTGCTTTGTCGATAACAAAACATAGCAAAAACTGGATGGAAACTTGGATAATGAAAACAAACAGAACAGACGAAGACATCAAGGAACCAGAGGATGACCCAGAGTCATGACAGGATGAAGGCCCATGGTGGAACTGACAGAGGGAGCTGCCAGGCTGGAGACAGGAGCCCGACTGAGAGAGGTGCAAACGTGACCAGAGGGGACCCAGGTGTAAGTGAGGAGACGTAGAGCCAAGGAGACATTGAAGGCCTGGAGGACCACATTAGAGCTGCAGACGGGCTTGACCTAGGTGGAGGCATGGGCTTAGCGGACCGGAGACTGTGGGAGTGAGGACAATGGAGGAACCGGAGGGATATCTATTTTAATATATTTTAAAATGTAATTTATAACTGAAGTTTCAGCAGCCATTACTCCAATCTTCAGTCACATGACACTTCTAATGTGTTGATTTGATGCTAAAGAAACATACTTATTGAGCTGCTTAATATTTATATTCTTTTTTTCAATGAAAATAAATGTTTCTTTGATGAATAGAAAGTTTATTCATTTGAAATAGAAATCTTTTGTAACATTATAGATGTAATTACTGTCACTTTTGATCAATTTAATGAATCCTTGCTAAATAAAAGTAATTTCTTTCAAAAAAGAAAGAAAAAAACTTGCTTTCAAGCTAACCTTGCTTTGAATGTTAGCGCAACACAAAATTAAACATTTTGATATGATTAATTTGGGTATGTTAAAGGAACACTCCACTTTTTTTGAAAATAGGCTCATTTTCCAACTCCCCTAGAGTTAAACAGATGAGTTTTACCGTTTTCGAATCCATACAGCCGATCTCCGGGTCTGGCGGTACCACTTTTAGCATAGCTTAGCATAGTTCATTGAATCTGATTAGACCGTTAGCATCTCGTTAAAAAATGACCAAAGAGTTTCAATATTTTTCCTATTTAAAACTTGACTCTTCTGTAGTTGCATCGTGTACTAAGACCGACGGAAAATGAAAAGTTGAGATTTTCTAGGCCGATATGGCTAGGAACTATACTGTCATTCCGGCGTAATGATCAAGGAACTTTGCTGCCGTACCATGGGTGCAGCAGGCGCAATGATATTACGCAGCGTCTCTCACAAATGTCTCCATGGTTGCAAGGCACGCTCCCTGTGCAAGCATGGGGTCACAGGCGCTGCGTAATATCATTGCGCCTGCTGCACCCATGGTACGGCAGCAAAGTTCCTTGATTATTACGCTGGAATGACAGTATAGTTCCTAGCCATATCGGCCTAGAAAATCACAACTTTTCATTTTCTGTTGGTCTACACGATGTAACTACAGAAGAGTCAAGTTTTAAATAGGAAAAATATTGAAACTCTTTGGTCATTTAACGAGATGCTAACGGTCTAATCAGATTCAATGAACTATGCTAAGCTATGCTAAAAGTGGTACCGCCAGACCCGGAGATCGGCTGAATGGATTCGAAAACTGTAAAACTCAAGTGTTTAACTCTAGGGGAGTTGGAAAATGAGCCTATTTTCAAAAAAAGTGGAGTGTTCCTTTAACTTAGCAGGCTAATCAGTTTGGAAGTGGAAAAGACATTTTCAAATTACATTTTCTGGTTTTAAGTTCCAATATTGTGAATATTTTAAACTAAAAACTAGAGAAATGTTTATTTTAATCATTTGTTGAGTCATTCATTGAAGTATTTTCCTAAACGGTAACTAAAACAGCCAATGAACTCACTTTGGGAGCCAAAGTGGATAGGATTTTGCCAGAGGGTGTTGAAATATGATTCAAAACTGTATCTCCCACATGAGCACCGCAGCTCAAACCATTTGGAGCACATGCTAATCACTAGACCACGGCGCCAACTAGTGCTTCCTGTTGGCACCTACGGCATCTAGTATTAGTGTGCAGGTGGAGTGAACCTGTATGCTGACAGCACTGTAGCTTTGCCAGTTGCTGGCAGCACTATGATAGTGAAGATGTGCATGTGAAAAAAAATAAAAATAAAACTGTGACGGTGTGTGTTGTGTCTTGGCATGTCAGCAGAGTGCCAAGCTAAAAGACATCATAATTATCACAGGTTAATCGTAAGTCATTTTGACAAGCCCATGATAGCTTTATTAATTAAATGCACTATATCTTCCTGAGAGACGACAGGGAGAGAACTGATGTGCTCTGGTACTTATCTTGTCAGTCCGTGCTAGGTTGGGTTGACTAGTGTGTGTCTGTGTAAATGTGTGTGCATTTGTGTGTCTGGGTGAGAGAAAGAGAGATAGATAGAGCGAGAGGAGAGCTGCATAGTGCTTTAAATGAGCAATCAGGCACAGAGCCTTGCTCAGCTACAGCTGCCACCCACACAAACACACTTATGCATTTCGCACTCGGGAAAACCTCTCATTCAGGTCACATGGGGTGCAGATGCATTCTCTTTAAAATTTAGATAGTGCTCAATTAAAATGCACGCCACGATCTCTACAATCACACACCTGACCACATTTCCAGGCAGCCTAACACACACACACACACACACGCACACACACTTTCACTCATACTGTTAAGCAACAGCGATCATCTGACACACATAGCCTCATTACGCCCCTCTCCCACTCTCTTTTGCTCTTATTCTCTCAACCTCTCTTTCACACACACATACACTCACCAGCACTCATTTACACACTGGGTTCTTCACCTCATCCACCTAGGCAGAGGGAAACAGGCCCTCCCTACTACCATTCTGGTCTCCATGGCAACAGCCAATCAAGTCATGTCTCTGAACTGGCCTGCCAGTAAAATACCAGGAGACAAAAAAAGACTTGATACTCGGGAAAGCGACTTAAAGAGAGAGAAATTATTTAGAAGCAACAAGGCAACGCTTGAGGTCAAAGGGCAAAGATTAATTTGCAGAATGTGGTTGTCCAGTTTATATCTAAAAAATATTAGTAGCAAGTTAGAACTGCTGAAATAAAAATTAATTTAAAGTGCCCCTATTGTGCTTTTTTTCGAAAATTAACTTTCATGCAAAGTGTAATATAGCTGTTGTAGATGAACGTAAAAGGTCTGCAAAGTTTTCAAGATCAAAGTGTGCAACAAATACAAAGTTTTGTTATGAAACACTAGATGGCGCAGGCTAATAGGTCCTTCAACCTGCTCATAATCCCATCGTTATCTATAGGGCACAGCTGATTGGTTCCTGCTGTATCAGTAGCCAATGAGCTTACGTGCTCAACCTTCAAAATACTTGGGTAGCATTTGCTTAGCAGTGCAGCGCGTTTTCAGAAACCCTCCACCTTCCCCAGCTCCACCTGTATAGATCTGCTACGGGTAATTTGTGCATGCTATATTGTACAGCAGCAGCATGTCTTACTTGCTTACCAGCGTGTCATGTACGTATTGGCAGTGGCAAGTCTCGTACTTGCTCTGCAGCAGCAGCAATAAAAGCAGCAGCAGCATAGTAGATCAACATTGTCATACCCAATACCAGTTGTCATGACAGAAATAAAGTTATTGTGTCCTCAAAGAATCAATACTAAACTGCTGAAACGAGTCGCCAGTCTCACTTCCGTAACATATCTACGTTTGTAACAAATTTGCATAATGTCAGCCTATGGTCTATATTGGCTGCCTGTAAACAACATCTACTTTGACCATCCCTCAAACTCTGTAGTTGTAGCTGAGAAGCAACATGTTGTAGCAACATGTTGTGTTGTCGAAATGTTGAGAAGACACTGTTTTCTGCATATTTTCTGTGGATTCTGCGAATCCACTTTGCATGCACTTCCAAAGGATGAGGACTTGCGCTGGAATTGATATAGTAAAAACGATGCCATCGTTACTGTTCGTATCACAGTGTGTATACAAGTGCTGCGAATAGAATCCTCCGGAGCTGAAATTCAAATATGGTAATGCATGTTTAGTTCCCAGCATGCGCTGTAAGAGGTAGACCAATCACAACAGACTTCTGACCATCTGACCAATCAGAGCAGAGGAAGTTCCCGGAAAGGAGGGGTTTAGAGAGATTGAATACTTTATCGAACAATTTCAGACACTGTGAGAAAAGAGGTGATTCTGCAATGTATATTATGAGAATTTATTTATTTTTATTTGGATGTAGGAACCTGTTCGCTGCACTTTTCAGTCCCACAAAAATATATACGTTACCTTCTCCTGCTCCCACCCACAACATTCATGTTTTGTCCCATTCCCGCCTTCCCGCCTGCAAAAGCCCAAAGGTAAAAATTGCCATTAAATAGTTTCAAGTTATGAGTTGCCTAGCCACAACCTACACATTGCAGCATAAATGCGCAATTTGTTATTAAAGCATCTACATTCATAAATCCCATTTAATTTTAACAGAAAAGCATGCAAAGGCTACTGCATGCGTGATTCTTTATATTTGTAGATACTATTTGCACCTCAGTATTTTTGTACAGGATGCAATAATATTATAGAGTGTAAATGATTATATTTATTAAAATTATTAAATGGATGCTGCCTTATTGGGAGAATAAAAACCCTCCCTACACCTTCCCCTGACCCTACCCAATAAACACTTTTAATATTATTAAAGGGTTAGTTCACCCAAAAATGAAAATTCTGTCATTTATTACTCACGCTCATGGCGTTCCAGACCCGTAAGACCTTTGTTAATCTTCGGAACGCAAATTGAGATATTTTTGTTTAAATCCGATGGCTCCGTGAGGCCTACATAGGGAGCAATGACATTTCCTCTCTCAAGATCCATAAAGGTACTAAAAACATATTTAAATCAGTTCATGTGAGTACAGTGGTTCAATATTAATATTGTAAAGCGACGAGAATATTTTTGGTGCGCCAAAAAAAACAAAACATAACGACTTATGTAGTGATGGCCGATTTCAAAACACTGCTTCAGGAAGCTTTGGAGCATAATGAATCAGCGTGTCGAATCCACAGTTCGGAGTGCCAAAGTCACGTGATTTCAGCAGTTTGGCAGTTTGACACGCGATCCGAATCATGATTCGACACGCTGATTCATTACGCTCCGAATCTTCCTGAGGCAGTGTTTTGAAATCGGCCATCACTAAATAAGTCGTTATGTTGTTGTTTTTTTTGGCGCACCAAAAATATTCTCGTCGCTTTATAATATTAATATTGAACCACTGTACTCACATGAACTGATTTAAATATGTTTTCAGTACCTTTATGGATCTTGAGAGAGGAAATGTCATTGCTCCCTATGGAGGCCTCACGGAGCCATCGGATTTAAACAAAAATATCTTAATTTGTGTTCCTAAGATCAACGAAGGTCTTACGGGTGTAAAACGGCACGAGGGTGAGTAATTAATGACAGAATTTTCATTTTTGGGTGAACTAACCCTTTAAACACTCGTTCGCAGTTTATTTCCACTTTCGGAACATTATTTTAATTTTTATTGAAAATAAATGCAAGCTTGGCAAAAGGCGGATTCGAACCTGTGTCAATCGCGTTAAAAGCCAGGTCTGAAAGCCTTACTTGCTACTGCTGCACCACTGAAGACATTGAGTTCTGTGTGTCTATTTTAAAACTTGAGTGGCCCAACCAGACATTGGTGGGTGGAGCTAGTGTAAATAGCGTTTGCCAACAAGGGACACTATTTGCACTTAGTGTAAACAGACACTCTGTTAATTAAAATTAAAAGCACTCAGGCTAATATGATATTCTGATATACTGTATGATATCCCTAAAATGACTCGTGTCTTTCCTTCAATGTAAATCTATATGATTTTTTGACCCATTTTATCACCCGCTAGACAAAAATTGTAAGCCATATTGTTTAGAAAAGTATGTATGGGTAAAAACAAATGGGAAACTACAGCTTCTGTTCAATTGTCCATGCAGTCTATGACAAGATTTCAGCTCTGCCTAGCCGATATAGATTCCTATCAATAATTTGCACAGTCACATCTATGGATTCATAAAGTTGTGGCTCTTTCTCTGTTCATGACCCGTGCATGGCTACCTTAAAGTTCATCTCAGGTGTGCCTTTTTCACTAGGTTATTTGAAGGCGAGAGGCTTCAGTATTGAGCTAAAGGTGCTTATACTTTCTGATGTTGCCGCTCTGGAGACCCTGACTGAATAAATGGAGAGGAAATGGATCCATCTGGCTTCTGTTCTCCTGTTTGCCATGCAGTGTGTTAGAGCAGTGAGCAAGAGGTCTTGCTGTTTGGCCAGAGCTGTCTTCAGGTGAGTGAAGATAGACACTGTGGCATCAGTGGTGAGAGGCTTTTATTAAATAAAAAAAAAACAAATAAAAGAGCGATGAAAAGGAGAAGTGTCAAGGTAGAAGTTGTGAAGTCTATGGGGCATGAAACAATATAAAAGTGTGATATTCTCATCGGGTATGGGGAATGCGAAAGGCTGAGCGGCACAAGGCTAGGAGGTCATCTGGACCACAAGGACACCTGGTGCATGCAAGAGGAAGAGCATTTTCCCCAAGAGTGAGGTGCAATGCAAGATTTATGACTGCGGTGACGAGGCATAATAAACATCACGTGCGCTCCATCATGTGCTGCCGGCATTGCGGCATTGTCATGCCCTTCCTCACCCGCTCCTGCTGTGAGCCTGGACCTGGGTTGGCAATGGAATTTGGCAGAAAACCATCATTTTAGGGGAAGATGATATTGAGCATTTGACTCAGCAAGGGTATCATAAAAGGTTGATTATTCTTAAAACGGTTTTCAACTTTTTACTCTTTGTTGTATGACAGTTACATAAAACTTTGCCTTGTAAACCTTATGCCATGCCTTCATTATTTATTTGGCTATAATTTTTTTAATGCATTTTATGTATAGATTTTAGTGTGTTACTCTTGTGAATGAACTTCGGACTTATTACATCCGCCATGTTGTTACTTTTTGCCTACTATTTTTGAATACTATGCATTAGGACATACCAGTGGCGTGCACAAGGTGGGGTGGGGGATGGGCTTGAGCCCAGATCAATAAATACAATATGAAAATCCATTATAAAAACTTTGCATCAACTAGGGCTGTGACAATAAACCGATGCATCGCAAATCGAGAAATTCTGGATCGATTCTTAGATATTCCAAATGCATCGCAAATGTTTCTCAAATCAATTCTGAGCTTCATTTTTAACAGCAAATGGCACTGTGCGCTTTAGAAACAGCTGTACTTTCCTGGCTTCCAATTCCTTACACACACCACTTGAACCTTCTATAAAATAATCATTCATAAAGTTTGAAAAGGTTGAAGCGAATTACAAGGGTGTTTACATTAATCTCGAGTCACAAAAGCATTCTAAAGGTGCAAGTTCAGCCGAATACATGAACGCTCTTCAGCGCTCTTCTTCGTGAGCATTTGAGAGTGCGGTTAAAAACTAGCCTAGAGCGCCATCTGCTGTTAATAACTAAGCTCAGAATCGATTCAAGAGAGAATCGCGATGCATTCGGAAAAACCTGGACCGATCCACAAATCGCTATGCATCGATTTATTGTCCTAGCCCTAGCGTCAACCTACCATATCCTGTTCTGCATGTATAGAAAGTATACTTATGTTATTAATGAAATTACTGAAATACTAGCTAATATGGTGCTAAAATTAGTTTTTAGTGCTGATATAGCATTAATAATAATAATAATAATAAAATTCCAACTCAACTTTTATTATTGAGAAAGCTGATATACCAAAAAAAACAAACAAAAAAAAAAATCCAAGGGAGGCTGTAAAAATTACAGTCATTATTTCATTATGCCTGGAGATCACGTTAAATAAATTGGATTCTGATAGCTGTAAGCAAACGGATTGCAGCAATAATTGCACAGCTCAGGAAATACGACAAAAACAGTTTTTAAATCAATAAATCTAACTGAAACAGGAAATCTCAGGAGATATAATACACAACCATGTTAACTGCAAATGACACAGAACCATGAACAGACAGAACTAAATACACAGAGTAATCAGGGTAAAACAGAACAGGTGTAGAGCTAATTAACAACCAAGGAGACTAACTAGGAACACAGACGGGCAGGCAGACAGGGAAAACTAAACACAATGACAATAAAACCAAACATAACCATTACACTAGGCCTTATGTACATTCAGTCAAATATTTCAAATTACCCAGTACGAGCCACTTTGAAAAGTCAGTTGAGTTCATCATTATGAACTCATGCTTGAAGTGCATGCAGACAGCTGAGCTTTGCTTGAAGGTAACACTCAAATTCAATAAAAGTACTAAATCTGCTTTCTACCATGCCACTTGAGAGATTATCTGATATAATATTGAAAATTAGATGGTATCAAGCAGGCACAATGACACAAACATGGTCAATTGACCTGAAAGCCAAACCATGTTTAGCACTGTGTGTGCACTCTCTTGGAATGACCGTAGGGTCCTAGCGGCCCAGTGTTACCAAGCAGTTGCTAAGGAGACAGGAATTTGAGGCAGAGAAACAGGATGAGGTGTGAGATGGAAAGAGAGATGAAGTAACAGAAAGAGAGTGAGGCAGGGTGAAAATTAATGAGTGGACTGCTATAGATTGCAGGAAGGGTATTGGAAGGTCTCACATATGGTTTCTATTGAGGCACTGCACATAAGACATAATGAATAAGATCTTTCACTCATTCCTGTCTCTTAAGAACCTGTACCCATATAATCAGTTATGCTTCCATACCACTGTATATACATTTGCAAGGGTTAGTTCTTCCTCAGAACATTAGTGGAACCAAATGACTTTTATATTTCTTGAAAGCCTATGATTTTTGCCAATGTGAGAAGATGGTAAAATACTCTGACAGAGTTTACTGTGCTGCTACTGAATATACAGCACAAAAGAAATGATAAGTTGTGAGCTTGCAGTCTGAATTTAATTTGTTGAGAGAGAAAGACTGCGTGCAGTAAAGTAATAAAAAGACAATAAATAAGCACTGCACCTTTTTTTTGCATTGTCCTCACTGGTGCACGCAACTGCAAACATGGCTTGAAATCCTATTCACAGTCTTTTTGATCAATTCATTAAGAAAGAACTGGTTCATGAGAGTCTTTCTTTTTTAATGAATTTGTTCATTTAAAAGAACTGGTTCAGAAGAATTGTTGATAAGGAATTGATTCAAGACTCTTTTCTTGTGAATCGGATAACGCTAGTGCTAGTACTGTCTGGGCAGGTACTACATTTGAATTTAAACTTACTTCGCAGCTGTTAAAAAAGTATGTTCTATATAGTATGAATATGGAAAGCATGAATGAAATTCAAACTTAGTACATCCGCCATGTTGTTACTGTCACGTGACCTACCAGCGTCACGTGACAGTGGCCTCACGGGATAGAGAATCTCGCTGGAAGTAGTAGGTCATCCGGGGACTTTTTTCGCCTTCTGTTTTTAAATACTATGCATTCGTACATACTACTCTGTTGGCATACTGTTTTTCGCATGCTATACTGTAGGGAAGTATTCGATTGCAGACCAATCGGTCCATGACATCAAAAGCCGCGATTCCATCACAGGAACTTTTCCCAGGAACTAGGGACTTTGGGGTGGTACTCGGTGTGTTTCGACTGGGTCTAAAACCCAAAGTATAGTTCACTTTTTACGCGTACGCGAGGGTCAGCGTACAGTGCGCGTGACGCAAATTTCGTCATCAGAAGAGAATGTGCATCGCTGGATTTTTTAAACTGCGCATGCGTCGAATGCCAGTGTATGCGTACGAGTCAAATGAAGTATACTTTCCAAGTCTGTGCGTTCGACTGTGCGTGTACACTAGCATACGCTTTAAAAAAACGAAGTATATGCAGGGTTTAAATGAAGTTAAATTGTAAACATTTCCCCCTCAGAAAGTCCCTGGTCGCAAGGTAGTACTTTTTCAAAGTTCAGGAACTTTCAGGGGTGGGACTTGGGCTCTGAACATGCTGATTGGTTGAGTTCATGCAGCATTTTGATTGGTTGACTTCACGCAGCATTTTATTTCAATTGCCATTTTTAAAAGTCTGTTGCGGTACGTGCAGTAATAGTTGTTTGCCATTCGAATAAAAAAAAAAACCACAATGATTGACCAACGACGAGGTTCAGGCTTTATTAAGCTTATATGCAAACGACAAAATCCAGCGGGAACTGGAACGTCACGCACAGTGCTGCGTCAACGGATTAAAATCCTGATCAAAATCCCCTATCAAAAATGTGTCCCCATATTTTTATAGGCTACTGTTATGTGTCTTTACAAATTGTCTTTACATGCTGGCTGTATAAAGTTTTTAAAAAACTGTTTGAACGTTTGGTTCAGCTCCAAGTAAGTTAGCAATGAAAGTTTTGCAGATTTTGAGGGCACAGTATTCAGATCTAAACTCACTGGCTGAAAATTGATTTTCCAGTTTTACTTTCTACAGACTTTTGTCTCTCCCAACCACTCACTGCGCCATTACTAATAAAAAACTTCGCTCCATATTCACTTTGTCAAAATTATTTAGAGCTAATTATTATTAGTGTGCTTTTAAATAATGCAAATCTCTAGACACACAATGTATTAAACAAAAAATAAATGGACAATTTATCGGTTCAATAAAATACCTTACTCAACTGTTGTTGATTAATAAAAACACCATCTCCGCATTGCTTCTACAACATTTCAAATCCCTCAGTTCTCGTCATTACGAAATGCCAAGCCAATGTTGATTCTCCTGTCTAGTTCTCTTTTTTGCCAGCATGTGATTCCCCGGAGGTTCGATATTTAGCATGCTGCTCCATGTCAGGTTTTCTCGCTCGTTTTGAAAAACAACCCTCATAAGTAACCGGAGCAACAACTTTTCTATCCACACATACGAGGATATGACGAGATGTGACGCATATGCGCAATTTCCTGTGAAAGGTCAGGTCTAAAATATAAACACTTATAATAGGCTTAATGAATCAGGGTAAGACAAAAACATGTTTTGGAAGAAGGATTGATGATGCATTGACTCATTATTTAAATGGTTAATTTTAAACAAAAAAAAAAGTTACAGAGTGTACCTTTCATGCAACAGTAGTCTATTTTTTTCCCCCAATAAAACTTAGCATGCTTTTTAAAAACACTTAAATTAGCCCAACTACAAGTAGCCTATAGACCTTATGCGCCAGAGAAACAAGCGCGCCGCCATCTTTATAATATTGTCTTTGAACTTCCGTTTTCGTGGTAGCTCTGTATATTTCTATGGCATCGCTGTCAAGGAATAATTAGCTGGTAAAGTGGATTTAGTTGTTGTAGAGTTAATGAAAGTTATCGTGAGCATTGTAATGTTTAAAGCAGATGTCTTAACAAATGTCAGTCGACCGGGAAGATTTTAAAACGAGCAGTTCATTCATAAATACGTAAGATCGCTGTGGAAATACAAACCGGAAGTCCAAAGGCAACGAGCGCAGTGTTGAAAAGGGGTGGGGCTACATAAGGTCTATAGAATATATTATTGTTTAGTAATATTACTTAACATTCTAAATAAAAAATATCACATATTAATGCCTTTTTTTGGGGGGGGGGGGCAATATCTACCGCAATATCTGTTTATCACAAACAGATATTGCGGTAGACGTAAGGAACGCCATTTCGGGGTCCAAGCCTCGGCTCGTTTCACTTGAGAATGCCATCGATGGCCGTTTATGAGCGCTATTTATTCATATTAAACATCAATAATTTTAAAAAGTTAAACATTTTAAATACTTACAGTCTACACAACAGTCTCCGTGCTCATAGCGTCACAGACATTAATATTTTAACGATTTATAAAAGATGAATCATTGTCTGGCCATCTGGAATTTTGATATGGAGATAAAGGTTATGATTATAATTTTTTTGTAGTATTACACCACATCGTGTGTGTATATTAGCACCATTTGTTGTTTTCTTGTGGTATGAGATAGAGCGTTTGGACCCGGAAGCGCTGCCGCGTGATGTCACACTTAACAACCGTATAGCGCGAGCTTTGGTGAGAACTGAACAAATATTTAATTACTACAGTAGTAATTTCTCGCTTGAAATGACATCAAAAAGTGGAAAATGTTGGTCAAAAATGTACATTTACTCACAAACTGGCCAGCAAACACAACTTTCGGGCACCATCTTTATTTGTCTAGCTCAACTGTCACAGAATGGAAAGCACAGGATTGTGGGATATCAAAGGCAGCTAAGGATACATCTATGCTGCCTCGAAAAATCGATCAGATGAAGGTATCTCAGGAAACAGGAAGTGAAGCTAACATTGGATTCGGACGTGCCTTGATGCCTTCCTACCTTGAAATGTGTCCTCCGAAGGCAGCATGTTCCAGTTTTCGGATGTAGCCTTGCTCTCTCGGTCTGGTCGACGTGTGCGCGCGCGCACAGCCCCATTCTCGAAAAAAAGACCGCAAAGTTTGTGAGGATTTGGAAGAGTATTTTTGGCACAGAAATACTCCGTCATACGTCCAACTCGTGTTTTGAAACTTTGGCCATGTTTAGCATGAGAATCCAACTCTTTAACAGTATAAATTAAGTCAGAATACATGAAATAGCATTATACCCCTCCTTTAACATGTTAATAAGAGGGCGTTGAGGCACTTGTAAGCACCCCATCCAGTTGGTGGCGCCCTAGGCAACTGCCTAGTTCGTCTATGCCTAGAAACGGTCCTGGACATGAGGGTGAGTAAATGATGACGGAATGTTCACTTTAAGGTTAACTATCCCTTTAATATCCTTTTTTTTTTCTTTTTTTCTTTCAATAATTAGAGTTAACAGCTTCAACTTCTTGTGAACTCACATCATAAAGGAACATACAATAGGACTCAAACACCTTCTTATTAATGGAAAAGAGCCACCTATATCTTTTCTCCATAAGATTATTCAAAACATCAAAACCAGGCCTAATCTTCACCACCATCTACAGGTAGGCTGAAGTTTGTCAGGACCAGTCTGTTTTGGGACATCATTATAACCAAACATAAAGGCATTCTGGCGTGTTATGAAGCTTGTACGGCCAGGCCTCTATTATGGACCTCGAGCCCCAGGGCCTCAGGCTGTCAGGGCCCTCTAAAGCCTCTGGCCTGAGGCTCGAGACTGCCAAAACAGAATGACCAGCAGGGCTGTTGGTGCATATATAATCAGCTGACAACTATGGCCCCCAGAATCCTGGCGAATACAGCACAAGCTGACCACTAGAGCCCCTTAGCAGTATGGTGACCAGACGTCCCGTTTTTCCGGTACAGTCCAGTATTTCAGCTCCATTTTTAGTGTCCCGACTTAAGAAAAAAAATCATATTTTGTCCCGTATTTCGTCTTTCCTAAAATTTCTTTATTACTGGGTAAACATAGTAGTAGAAGTGGTCTGTCACGCGAGAACAACCCAATCAATTCGTCGAAGAACAAAAGTACCATCCAATCACAATTCGTTATTGATTAACTTGCCGTTAGTGAAGGTGGTCGCGTGCGCGCGATCTCTCTCTTTCCTTGCGCGCGATCCTAGTTCTCTCAGATCAGTTCTCCTTTCATCTGAATAGTCAAATGCATACATAGTTTTTCAAAATGTCCATCGTGTGGAGTATCTCATGTAAATACAGTCGGTTATGGCTTAAGTGGACGTAAACAGGTGGGTGAAAATTGGATATGTGTCCGTACATCCATGAATTCGGTCTTAAAGGGACAGTAGCCTAATTAAATATTTTGTCTGTCATTAATGTTAATCAAACAACAAAAGATGTTAGATAAATGTATACATGGTAAATAAACCTACTGTATCTGAAAAACAAGTTTATTTTTAATTTGTATCTCTATCGTATTTGTCGTATTGTTTGTAAATTTCTGCTCACTGTATTCCACCATGAGAAATCTGGTCACCCTACTTAGCAGACCAACGTGAGCTGGTCCCCGGCTACTATTTTCAGTCGTCTAATGTTAGCCTACCTAAACACTCATTTTTACCCGCACAACACTACAACCACCAGATCCAACAGAAGCTTTTACCTCAAACCATCATGATGCTCAATAGCACTGACTCACCACCTCCCCCAACCAACCTCCCACCTGTAAAGTCTACTAGCCGCTGAAAGGGATGCATACGTGTATGAAATTACAGTACTGACCTCAGTGTAATAATTCTCCCTTCAACACTGCAATAATGCACTACTGAGCACTACATTTCATATTAATGTTCTATTTATTGTTGCCCACTCCCGGTAATGTTCTTTTTATTTTTCTATTTCCATTTACGTTGCCTGTCTCATGCTAAATGAGCGCACTAGAGAAAGTACATATTGTTTAGTCTCCATTGCAGCAGAACAATAAACCTTGACTTGACTCGATCATCCAATGCCAAGGCTAGACCGTTTCCAATACACCAAAGTGTTTTGTACAGACATAACTTTTGACACGTATCCCTAAGTTAATTGAAACTAGTAAAGTGAAGGCATTTCACTCAGCAATTTTAAGCTTTTCACCTGCAGTCTGTCGAAGGCCATTTGAGTGAATGGATGCTATATTTGAATGCTTTTCAGAGGTGAAGAGCGAGAAAGATCATACTTTACATGACCTTTTGGATTGGAACAGTTTCAAATCTTCACCTACGGTCTTAAGATACGTCTATGAGAAGACTTAGGAGCATTATAGGCACACGTTGACGTAAGCTTTCAATGCGCCAAACAGATGGCATGCAAGCAGGCTGAAAGAGCCTTTTGCATGCCTGAAACTGGTTTGGATAGTTGGCTGACAGGGTGTGTGACACAGCTGCTGTTAACCTTTATTCAATTAGCTTAGAGACTTACAATAGCACAGAGTAAACAAAATGCACAAGCAAGGGCTGAGCTGCTATTTCACTTCTATGATCATTAAGATTGAGTCAGAGTTTGGCAAACTGTTCTGTTCTACCAGTAGTTTATAAAAAAAATCAGCATCTGATCAGATTCCAAGACATTCATTCAAAATGGCCTATTTACAAATGACTTTGCTTTCAACCATCAATTCTGATGTTAAATGGTATTACAGCACAAGGGATTCATTGTCAGTGAATAGGGCTAATTATTTATTGGTGTTTTAGGAAAAAAAAAAAAAAAAGCCAGACCACATTTCCCAGCATCCCTATAGGCAGGAGCAGTAGACATTACCAAGTGATGTTTGGTATTGGTGCACTCATGGGATTCATAGTTCATAACAGTCACAAACAGGGAGCTGTTCATAATCCACACGTGGAAAAGGATAAAATGATGAATACAATACCCGCAATAACATTTAGCAGCGCGCCGTCACCGCAAAAGTGACGACGGGCTACCAATGCCCATGAAAGTGTATGTGCACACAGTTACATAGAAAAATAGCACTGTCAAAAGTTTTTAAGCTCTTTAAGGTTTCAACCTTCACTTGCTTTAAGCTTCTTTTTAACAAACTGTACGTTTTGACATGGCATCAAAAAGAGTCAAAAGTGGTAGAAGAAGTTCTGTCAAGAGAAAGGAACAGTCAGTCTACTATTTGTTTCAGGTTATATCAAATTCATACACACAAGGACAAGATTACGGACCCCCCATTGCACTTGAGGCCTTGCACAGTCTCGGTGGATGGTTCCAACAGTGAACGGGCTCGACTGAGTAATTCAAGATGGTCTTGCAGTTACAAGGGAGGTAAGAGAGCAATACATTTCCTTTGAAAAGTAAGAAGTAGTTGCAAGTAAACAATGAAAAGAAACGTGAGAATTATAATCATAACAACAGCAATGATATTGCAAGCAATCGTAATAATAGAACAACAAGGTTCAAAAGGAAAAGACATTTAATTCCTATCATTAATGTAATAAAGTTATATATCCAGCACTGTTTTTTTTTTTTCCTTTCCATTTTTATATAACAGAATCATCCTCCAAAAAGAGTTGGTAGTGCACTATTCATTTCTGTGGAATTATACAGCCACCATTAGCTGGCTCCAAAAAAATTGGACAACAATCAAGCAAAAAAGCCAGTTTTGCTGATCAGCATGGCGTGTTTTTTTTTATAGTCATCCCAGACACCTGAGAAAACTGATAAGAAATCAGATCTGTCTTTTTTATCGGAAAGATACTACATTTATATATTCAAGTTATGCAAATTACATCTATAGTCACATATTCAAGCATATACTCATGTACACACATATATCTAGTGAGAGAATAGTTTAATATTTAATATATAATATAATATTGTACTTTGTATGGTACAGTAGTATTAGGGTGCATGTCTTTTATGGGGGATGTGGGGTTAATTTCGAGGAGATGTATAGATATACTTGTGTAGGTCTATATATATATATACGATTCCTCATACAATGATCAATAATCATAAGAAATCATAAGAGAGCAAAGGTTATAGGCAAACAGGTTATAACTGTTGGGTTATGTGTGTTTGGGTCAAGAGACTGGGTGAGCACCATATAAAATGACGGTCGTAAACACAAAGAGTGTTTTTTTTCCTGCACCAGAAAAATATGCATGCGCCAGCATGCAACTCACTCGCTGACCTGGGTGAGAAATGCCAAACCAGCACCGATCACAACGTCAAAAGCTTGAGGAAGAGAGAAAGAGAGAGAAACAATATTGCTGTGTTTAACAGTTCTGTGGTTCACGCCTTCAAAGAGTCTGTTTGTGACTATATATATACACATGTATATATATATTTTGTACTGGCCATGAAATCCCACGTCCAGTTTGTGTCAAAAAGAGTGTGTGTGTGTGCATGTGGACGTATTTGCTTTAACATTTAAATATATACATGAAAAAATCTACACGTTTCAAGACTCCCCAGACATAGTGACAGGATGTAATGCCATCTTTCTCTCTCTCTTTCTCTGTCTCTCTCTCACCTCAGGATAAAACAAACACACACACTGAATTTTAAAAAAAGGAATCAAAGATACCAAAACAAGTGCTTGAACAAACCCATGATGAAAAAAAATGAAACTATACAGTTTTCATGTTCACTATTTTTCTGTTTCTTTCTGTTACTCTCACTGACGTTCGTCCCTTAAGTCTTGTTCTTCCTGACCTGCCTGGCTGTTCCTGATGTTGAAAATATATCATTTAATGATAACGATCCTGACTTTTTCTTCATATAGCCCTCTTTCAGTCCAGCTAACCCAAACCCTCCCACCCATATATAAAATATACAAAAAGATTATTTCCAAAATCTCATCGCCTGCCTGCTTCTGCAAGTATAAAAATATACAGTTTTCCTATGTCAAAATCTTTCTCGCTCTCGCTGCTATCCGCGTTCCCACCTCCGCCTCTTCATCTACTCTATTATAGCTGACCCTAACAGTTCAAAAATATACAATGTGTTTTTTTGTCATAGAAAAAATGACGTATCTACCACCTCCTGCATAATTCTCTCTCTGAGAAAATCATCCTGTATAAAAGAGGATGTTCACAAGGGCTACATGACATTATAAATTATCTGCCTTTATGATCCGTGAGTATTTATGAGAGATTGGATTGCACATCCACAGTCAAGGTTTGGGGTGGTATCGTGGGAGAAGAGCCGATGCTTATGAAATACGCTTGTGCTTACATGTAGACCTTGTGCACATCCCTCGTGCTGGGGCTGTTCAACTTTGAACCACAATTTTCAAGTATTTGATTCAATTAAGCACCACCCCAGCGAACTCAACCGATCCCTGCATGTACGAAAAGAAATTTGTCAACAGTATCGAAGTGCTTATTTGAAGCAATCGCTATGAGAAAATGCCATTCCAGGATGAGTTGAACAGCCCTTGAAACGCTATTTCAAAAGCAGTAATTGTCTTTCTCTTCCTTCCATTCTTCCTTTCTCCTTTTCATAAGTCTCCATGGCGGCTCTCGTATTTGTTGATGATGTTGCGACAGCGGCCAAGCTCTTTTCGCATATCGGCGACCTCTTGTCGAAGGGCAGCGTTCTCCCGTTCCAGGAATGCTGCTCGAACTGAAATCTGGTTCTCCTTCAACCGGCGGGCGTCACGAGAACGTTTAGCTGCTTCATTGTTCTTATAGCGCCGGTTCCAGTACTTGTCATCCTTTGAGGGTGAAAAAGGGAAATGGGTCAGATCATAATTACGGATGCATAATATATAATATTGGTTTTTTGACCATATTACAGTTTTTTTTTTTTTTTTGGTATTGTTTAATATTGTGTATTTAATTGTGCATGCTTATTTACACCAATTATTACATTTATTTTAGCTTTATTGTCATTTAACGCTCATTTATGGCCCTATTTAAACGATCTAAGCGCATGGTCTAAAGCGCATAGCGCAAGTGCGCTTAGGGTGTGTCCGAATCCACTTTTGCTAGTTTAAGGATGGGAAAAATGGTCAATGCGCCCAGCATTGTCTAAAAGGGTTGTCCCTATTCTCTTAATGGGTGTGTTTTTGGGCGTAACGTGCAATAAACCAACCAGAGTCTTGTCTCTCATTCCCTTTAAAAGCCAGTTGCGCTCACGCCATGGCGTATTCGCTATTTACAAGGCGGAATTTGCAAGCGGAATAACTGAACGCATCTATAGTGAGGAAATGGATCTGCTCGTGCGCGAGGTTAAAGCGCGTGAGCAGACCATCTACGGGAAAAGCCAGATTCCACCAAAGAATTTTTATCTTTATGCACACAATAATAATGTTTTACATTGTAATCCTTTTATTTTTAATATTTGGCATGTTTGTGTGCTGCTGCGCTTCCCTGTGTGTGTAATAAGCAGAATGTATGCGCGTGGTGCACCCGCATATAGGCGCATATTACTAACACGCTCTTTAAATAACAAAACAAATATTGTGCCATTGACTTTAGACCAGGTTTTAGTTGGTCAATGGCGCAGTCCTTTTCAGTAGCCTCAAAATAGTAACACGCCAACAGCGCGCCTGAACACACCTCGTTTTCAGACCAGCACGTCCATGGGCGCACAAATGAGGGCAAATGCATTTGCTATTTTAACAATGTGGCGCAGGACGTGAAAATGGTAACTGCGCCGGGCTGAAACTAGAAAAAAACACTTGCGTCGCGCCTGGCGCTGCATTGCGCCGGGTGTATGATAGGGCCCTTAAAGTTAATCTTTACAAGAATTATTAATTTATATAACACTGTTAAAGGATTAATTCACTTCAGAATTAAAGTTTTCTGATCATTTACTCACCCCCATGTCATCCAAGATGTTTATGTCTTTCTTTCTTCAGTCAAAAAGAAATTACGGTTTTTGAGGAAAACATCCCAGGATTTTTGTCCATATAGTGTACTTCAGCAGCTACCAATGGGTTAAAGGTCCAAATTGCAGATTCAGTTCAGCTTCAAAGGGCCCTACACAATCCCACCCAAAGAATAAGGGTCTTATCTAGTAAAACAATAGGTCATTTTCTAAAAAAAATAAAAATTATATACTTTTTAACCACAAATGCTTATCTTGCACTAACTCTGCTCTGCAATACGCATTACGTAATTACGTTGGAAAGGACACGCGTGACGTAGGCAGAAGTACCGAGCAAGTGTTTACAAAGCGAACATGCAAAGACTAAGTCAAACGACCTTTACAAAAAAAAAAGGTAAAGCAATGATGTTGGACGATTTTGAACTTGGAGGAGATGGAGTTTTTCGCCCTACTGTGGTATTTCCGACTATGTCACGTGTGACCTTTCCAACGTGATTACGTAATCCGTGGCACATCGCAGAGCAGTGCAAGATGAGCATTTGTGGTTAAAAAGTATATAATTTTTTTTTTTTTTTTTTTAGAAAATGACAGATCGTTTCACTAGATAAGACCCTTATTCCTCATCTGGGTTCGTGTAGAGCCCTTTGAAGCTGCATTAAAACAACAATTTGGACCTTCAACCTGTTGGTAAGTGTTGAAGTCCACTATATGGAGAAAAATCCTGGAATGTTTTCCTCAAAAAAACTAATGTCTTTCAACTAAAGAAAGACAAACATCTTGGATGACATGGAGGTGAGTAAATGATCAGGAAATTTTAATTCTGAATTGAACTAATCCTTTAAATGTAATCTTCAGCAAAACTCAAAATGAATACTGTACATTTTATTGTTCAATTGTTTAGCATTTTAATGTTTAATGTTTAAATTTATTTAGACCAAATAGTACAGATTTTTTTACAGAATTTTAGTTATTTGCCATTGAATTATTATTCATTATTGGCTTCATATTAGTTTAATTGGCCAGAATTTTAATATGAATCCTTTATCATAATATTTCATAATCAGAATAATAATAATAACAATACAGTTGACATTTTAACAAGATGGATTCTGATGCTAATTAAAACTCTGTAATATACTTTAGATATTTTTTAATATTTAATTTTCATTGATTATTCATGGACGTCTTTCCAGCAGCAATCTGGAATCTGGACGACAATCTCTAAAACGAACTGCATGTAATACCTTCTGTTCATCTGGCACCAGCATCTTGCGGGCCTTCTTGATCATGGGCTGAGGCTTCAGCTCCTCCTCTGTGAAGCGATGCCTGCGCGGGTCAAACGCCTCCTGACCTGGCACACTGGACAGGGCGAGGTCAGCGGGGTCGGGATCAAAGTTCACCATGACATCAGCCGCATTAGTGGGTGGCACCACCGGCGGAGGTGGGCATGAGGGGCTCGGAGAAGGGTCAGGTGGTACAGTTTGAGCTCCTGTTGAGAAAGTGGGAAGTGTAAGAAAAAATAGTCTCTCACATGTCGCAGACAGATGAAAACACCACGCGTCTGGGCTAAAAGCAAAGAGGATTATGAACAATAGATGTGTATGTTCCCTGACTAGCTGCAGCAGGCTTGTTTTGGCCACAAGGGTGCACCAAAAGCCAATGTGGACACTTGCCAATTTCAGCAGCTGGCAGGCAAGGTCGACAAGGCAACCTGCAGTTTCAATTCATGTTATAAACATCCAAAGAAACATAAAACTGACCCTGAAAGTGTTCACATTTTGTTCAATCGTTTAAATTTATTCGGCCTCGTTTTCCAGTGACAGCACTTTACTTTGCTTACTTCCAATATATTCTTCCTCATTTTAGTTTGAAATATGCTTTTAGAGAAGCTGATAACACCGAGATTGGAAGGCGAGCACTTGACGTTAATTATGATACATTAGCTGTAATGGCAGTTTCTGCTTTAGCGGTTCTGAGCCGCTGCTTTATATTGTTCCTGAGTAATTTCTTACACAGATATAATGTATTTAGGATACACACATATAATTAAGAGCTAATTACGTGCATGTAACGTTTACTGTTGTATGCACCTTTAATCATATCCTGTAACTGCTGAAATAAGATAATTCTGTTTATTGCAACAACAGAACAATCCAGCTTCAGACTTAAAACAGCTCTTGAAAGCCCAATTTGCTCATGTAAACATAATCAAATTCTTTGTAATTTAATAATGAGCTTCTAAGCCTTAGCACTCAGGAGGCCTGCCAAAGATTTGTTTTTCATTCATTAAGACAACACAAAAAGAACAACACAAAGTGATATAGGAAGAATGTTACATAAAGCAAACTCCCCTCCCACCAAACCGACGTATTGTCCAGTTCCCTGTACTAATCCTCGTCTATCTAAAATCTAGCAAGGAGGGGAAAAAAGTGTTTTTTCCCATGGGCATGCACAAGACCAGCTGTCCTTTGGGCCTCTTCCTTTCTATGCGGGAGGAGACATAAACAAGAGACACAGCTGTGTGCACAATTCACATAGTACAAGCTATACAAACACACACAATGAGATTCAATGTTTATATTGCCATACAAAGGCAAGCCCATCTATATGTCTATCCACACATAAGTTAATGTTCTTTTAATATACAATTTTAAACATCATTGGAGCCACACATATCCATACACAGTACACACAACTTGATCTGTTTGAGACTTCCAAATGCAATCAAACATTTGTTTTACAATGATGAAAAGACTGATACCAGGCTTATGCATACATATATCTTAAAAATATCTATCATTTTAGCTTTCTCTTTCTATTTCTCTCATCCCTCCTTCTCCTTCCCTGTCCGTTCTTTCCCCTCAGTCTCTCTCTCCATTGCTCTCTGCATCGGCACGTGACAAGTCGACTGCACATGGCCCAAACGTGTGAGGGAGCGGGAGGGAGGGGGAGTGAGAGAGAAAGAGAGAGAGAGAGAGAGATGTAAAAATCATGCAATAGAAATGCACCCACCATCTCCAGCGGTCCTCCCTCTCTCTCTTTCTGTGCAGCATTTTGAAAATTCAAATAGATATTTTAGTTAATACAGTGCGGAATTTTGCACACTAATTTATATCAGTCTCAATTTAACACTGTCTACAAAATATACTACAGACATAATGGAAGTATTGCACTATGGAAGGATTTCTTTTGCTTGGTAAAGCTAAATTTGGTGCTTCCCCAAATATTATCTGCTCTGATGATTATGCTGTAAAGAAACATTTCCACTTTCCACATGCACTAGTAGACACACACACACACACACAGCTGTGCCCTTAAAGCTTCAAAGCCTGCATTGCCCTTGGCATCCGAGGCCAACCGTTTCAGACATCCCATCATGCATCACTGCAGTCTACATGAATCGCTGAGACTGTCCTGCTCTTGTTCACACCAATGAACACACAAAAATACAAAAGTGGAGGAGACAAAATAACTGGTTATCATACAGACACACACTAAAAAATGCTATGTTAGCCATTATGATTCCACACAAAACCTAATATGAAAAACTAATGAACGTTCTTACCATGCAGACACTCCGGACCTCCCAGCAGTCCAGGGCCCTGCGGCACGTCCAGACCCAGTAAAGAGGATGATGAAGACGATGAGGAGAGGGAAGAGATGGAGGAGGCAGAGGAAGAACAGGGTGGAGACGAAGAAGGTGGGCACTGGGAGCTCTGGCTGGGTACGGCCGATTGTGTGCTCTGAGAAGGGACCTGAGCGGCCGTACTGCAGGTGTTTCCCGACGGCATGCACCCCATACCGTTCTCCGTCAAGAACTCCTCCAGGTCCATGTACTGTAGCTGGAACAGGCCGCCATCGCACGGTAACGTGCGCTCCCATAGCAATGGTCCGAGGAAGGCAGACTGGTTAGTGGAACGCAGGGTGCCGTTCCCACCGTTCATGCCCCCAACTGCACCCAACGAATCCTCATCAGAGTCCAGAGGTTTGTCTTTATCTGAGAGTGGCAAAAAAAAACAATAATCTGTTCAGTTTTTTTTATTTAATCATAAATAAATTAGCAAATATTTCATTGGAAAATTACAACAGCAATGTGAATGTCAAAAAATTCTGGCTTCAGTCACACATACACACACACACACAAAAACCCTAATTTACCATAGAACAGAGCTCATAATTTATGTAAATTAATTCAAATTTCTAGATATGCCTGATATATGAGTAACATATCGGTTATCAGCAGATATTAGAGATTTTTAAATTCATCATTATTATAATATTTAAATCTTTTATTTTTATATTTTCGGTTTTCATTTTAATTTTAGTTTAGGTTTGTGTAATTTTAATGTGCTTTTCTCATTTTTTTTTTAGTCTTTGTTTTTTTATATATATATATATATATATATATATTTAGCTTTATTTTTATTTCAGTTTTAGCAATTTTAGTACTTCAAAATTGCAGTTTTATTGCCAAGGCAACATTTCTAATTAAAATAAAAAACTTCATTTAAATAAGTTTCTTAATTTTAAGTTTTTCATCTAATATTTATATTTTAATTTATTTCAGATTAAAAGCAAACCAACACTTGGTTAATATTGAATATTTAATTCTACATGCTTATACTTCCTATTTTTAAATTTAGATCATCTTTGCCAAAATCTAAAACTCACCTAAAATTAAACTGTTAAATCTCAGGCTGAATATTCATTTTTCATACTGTACATTATAATATTATGTTGCCTAAATATACTGGTAGCATTAAAAAGACAGATAAGGATTTATTTTTATTTATGTAGATACAAATGTATACAATTTGCCATTTATCGGTTATCAACCATAACATAACGAATAATTGTAATGGAATTTTTTTTAATACTGGTACATCCCTACAAATTTCCACAAACAAATATGGCGCCCATGCATAAGGCCATACAGTGTGATTAATGAATAAACAAATGTGAGTACGTGACCCTTGAACTGCTGCACCATCACAGCTGCAATGGGCTTGGGAACACACAATGCCATGCACATGGCTGGAATGCCATAGGCCAAGATGGAAGTCTTTCTCTCTTGCCTGTCGCTCAGATGGAGAGATGAGAGATGGGGGGGGGTCTGGCTGGCAAATGCTGCATGAATGCTTCAGAGGGAAGCAGAGAACTGAGCTGTCATCTCCAACACTGGAGCTTTTGAAGATGGAGCAGGGGAATATGCGCTGCATAGTGATAGCTGGGAAAAAGCCGTGTTTTACTCTACAACAACAGTGTCCTGGAAGTGGGAAGTGGAGGAATGTTCAAGAGGGAAACAGTAATAAATGGAAAAAGAAAAAAGGATATCGGTGGGGAGTGGGAGTTTTCAACAGTGCCAAACAAAGCACAGCGGCGGAAGCATCATCACGCTGGAAAATTTACCAACAGCAAACTCATATTTATAGAAAGAACAAATAAATTTTGACAAGACAATGTAAACCATTTACTAAACGTGTTGTCACAGTATTCATCCTCCTCTTCCTGATTACTTTTAACCTCATAGCGCTGATGTGGCATAGATTATCCACAAGAGGGCGCAATTGAGCAAATAGCAATGTGTACATCCGTATTAAGGCAACACCTCAATGCATTTTAGGATGGCATCCCTTTAATGGCAGCCATGGGAGTTTCAGAAATCCCTTTAAGAGAGGGGAGAGGCCCCTAATTTCTTTAATTTGTAGTGAACCTGTCAATTCACATTATTTGTCAACGATTTATCCTTCCAACTGAGGAAACAGCGTGACTGAGTGAAGAATAAAAGATGTTTCCTGGTTGGACACAACTGAGGTAGATAAGTCCAGAGCTTTGGAGGCAACAAAAGTTATTTTGCTGCTCTCTATTTGACATTTAACTACACCAAAATTCTTTCTAAACAAAACGATATTGTGGTTAACAGATTATCTTAACAAAGACTTAATTTAAGAGACAAGCACTGTAACAGTAGTGGGTAAGATAGTGAGAGATTTACCTTTCATCTCACAGCAGTCTTTCCCTCTCTGGTCCCCTTTGATAGGCAGCTGAAGAAGGGATTTCAGACTGGCCATGGAATTATTCAGGTGGCCATTGGTGGTGGTACCTGCAGGGTTAGCAGGACCGAGCTGTGGACTGGTCCCTGCTGGAAGGTCAGGTGGCAATAGCTGAGAAATTGGCCTGGACATTCCTCGGTGTAACACCTTGTCCAGGTTCAACCAGTTAATAACTTTTCAGATCACTGACTGGACAAGTTGGGCTGGTTGACTGAATCAGTTGTTTCAATCAAAAGTAGAAATGCACTAAAAACTGAGTTTGGCAGTTGAACGAACGCTTCGCGTCGTGATATATAGTATATGGAAGTTTATGAGCGTTTAAAATTCGCATTCAAAGTCCCAACGCGTTCCCATTAGAAAACTGAAGTGAATTGACGTCCCGTACGGTCCGCTCAAGTGAGAAAGATGCCGGAGATGTACTTCATCCTCTTCAAGCGCACTGACTCCTTTTAAATAATATAGTGATAGTTGTTTCGCGTTCAGTAAACCTTCCGTGGGATCGCTGCTCATTTGTTGACGTTTGTCATCGCATTTGACTGGTGCTCCTCGCGCCCAGGACAGAAATATTCCCCGAAAAACCGAATGAGTTGAATTAAACGGGCGTCCATGGAGGCAGAGATACAATTCAATCCCACACAGTCGAAAGGAAACTGCGAGTAAACTATAATATCAGACTAAATCGAATCGAGAGTGCTGGAAAAACTCCGTGTGCAAATAAAAAGATGGTTCCCCTCTTCAGAATATAATAAACAATTAAACGTGAGCTATGACGGTTAAGACTGATGGCTGTTATTATTCCTCTGCCCTCTTTGTTGCTCTCTCTCTTTCTCGTTATTTTTGTAGCTAACCTCCGCAACCTCTCTCTTTCTCTCTCTCTTTCTTTCTTCGGGCACTCGGTAAAGCGAGCGCTCGGTATCGTAGCAAGAGTCAGCTGGAACGTACACGGGCAGCGCTCGTGACATCACCTCTCACGGGGGAACGGCACTGACGGGCGGGGCTATTCATTATTCATTATACACACCTCCTCGATTAACGCCCACAATATGATAAACGTGCCGCTTTGGCCAATAGGGTGGGTCCTGGTTTACATATTAATGTCAGACCACCCCTGTTTTTCGCTAACCTCTTCTGTGCCGTTACATTTTCATAGATCGAACTATTTGAACGGGAGGCTACATACATTCAAGCAGAAGGACAAAGGACAAGGCTCGATATAATATATGTAGCCTACGGGTCAATTACAAAAAAGAAAAAGAATAATCTTAATTTAATCATTTTAATGATCTTAAAAATGACTTAATTCGGAAATTGAATTGACATATTATTCATAGAAAAGTTGTATTCGAGACTTTGACCAAAAAAGGGCGTCACGTCGTTGTTCTTTATATACGCTATAAAAAAATAAAAAAAGTTGCCTTAGCAAGATAATGGCCGCAATGAACAGTACAGACGCTATATTGTTTGTGAGAATGTGCCTGCTGCGAATGTAAACAGATATGACAAAAATCGAAAGAAGCTGGGACAAAAAGACATTTGCAACTATTTGAATTGCAGTAACATTCGTTTAGTCCGTCCAAATTCAAAGTATGACTCTTAGTAGCACTGCAATTTCTAGACATCATCATATTCATTCATTCTCTCATTTGTTTCTAGTTGCATAGGTCAGAATAAGCCAAAAACGTGAGCATATCGGCTTGGCCGACACAAATGTATTTCCACAGTACCTTAAGGCCAGCACTAGACCTCGTAGCGAGCACATGGCTCAGGCACGCGCGATCGCTACCTACCGGCGGCCTCTCCTTCACGCGATTGGCTTAAAGTAGGTCAGTATCTGCCCTTCGCGAGATCCAATTGGACAAAACTAGGTCATTCGCTCCTCCCAGAGTTTTCCCCATGCTAGTGCCGCGTGAGATGAGAGTACAACAACATGCAAAGACGACTTGGTGAGATCTTTGTGGATTAGTGCCGGCAACTCTTGTCAGATGCAGAGATCAAATGGAATCTGCCTTTGCGTGTTTAAAAATGAAAACAAATTCGCGGAAGGTTCCATCCACAGGGATTGTTATGCATACTTATACAGACAGACCGCATTTTTGGTCTACACAACTGATAGGTTTACTATGCACAATTTAAAGGATGAAATTATAATAATACAATTTTGAAATATTAAAACATCTGATCTTCATTAAGCTATGCAGAGAAGGGCAAGAATCAATGCACTGTAAAGAACTTTTTATGTATATGAAACCAATTTGAACCAATAAAAATAATCTTTTATTTATATAATGAAATATGAATATTTTTGCACAAATATTTCATTTATGTATAATTGTTTTACCTTCAACTGCATAGTAAACAAGCTTGTAACTTAGGCCTAAATTACATATACCTTTTGACCGGTGAATTTCCATGGCTTTAAGATTCACGATTTGCATGGTCATGGAAAACAAAGAAATATCAGAGAATTTTGAAATTGTGATTTTTAGTCCTGTTAAAGTCAACCTAAAAAGTTTTAAAAGCTTGGCAATTTCTGTAGTGTATATAACTCAAAAATGTCACTGGCTAGAAATTACTCCTACTGAGTGGATTTTAAAAGGTCCTTTTCCAGTTATCACAAACAACTGAAAAGATTATGGAAAGTTTTTTTTTTTTGTTTTTTTTTTTAATTTAGAGATTGGGGTGGATTTCTATTAATATAGCTTGTACCAATGTTTTAAATTACTTAGTACTTCACGTTGGCCTACAAGGAAGTTTTTCATTTAAGCACTCACAAAGACCAATACCTAAATGGTGAAATACTAAGCAACTGCCCTAGTTTTCTAGCAAAACTAGAAAAACTAATTTATTATATATTTTTTATAAACTGTTCAGGGCAGTAAATCACAACTTTGCCTGAAATTTCACAGATAAATCCAGGTTTTCTGTTTGAAAACTGTATATGGATTTCACTTTTTAGAAAAGTTCTAAAACAAAACATGTTACAGTTAATTTAAATCTGAAAATTCCTAATACTTGTGTTCAGAAAACAGTAGTACAAAGTAACAGAAGTTGAAACAAATGAACACAATATGTATGGTCCTGACAGGAAAAAAAAAACAATCACTGGTATCGTGCATGACTGTGTTCAACAGTCTGCACTGTACAAGCCTTGCAAGGCAAATCAAGTTCATTTGATTTCTGAGACCACAGCTACACAGAGAACATTACTGCCACCTAGAGGACATAGCTTGCAACTTGCAGTTCCATGTGAAATGATGTCCTGTATTGAACTCATTAAACTTCAGCTTGGAGACACGAAGAGAAAAAACTAAGTGAACAGACGGTTGTGTTCCTCTGACACACCAAACCAAAGTACCCTTAAGGGCATTCTTCCCTCCACCTCTAATAGTGTGTGGCACTGCATAGGGCATGTGCCAACACATGTGAGCTGCAAACAGCACCATCCACAAGAACACGCCACCATGGCACCAGGTGCGTAACACCTGGTCATATCCTTTCATTTGATGTTTATAAATCATTTAACCTACATGCCATAAATATCCAATTAATCCAATCTGCTCACCGCCACGAAGAGGCAGAGCTCGGCTTCTCCAAAAACATTCAAAAGAACTTACAACATACTCGAACAAAAACTGTACATTTTCTATCTTTTTATTTGCATTCTGAGAAACTCAACATTTCTGTTGACTCAGAAAAAGAAAACAGTTGTTTAGTATTTATATTTTGTATTTTAGTTTACTGAGAGGAAAACATTGGGACAGTAGAGCTAAGTAAAGTATTGAGAATGAATACAATAGTGTTGGGAAAGCTGGGCTAAACTGTGGTTTGGGTTAAACAGATCAAAGGGGCAGGGAACAAAATAAATCACACCGACACATATATTCCCCACATCTTACAATGACAGACCCTGCCACATACCCACCCACCCCTAAAATAGTAAAAATGATATAATTAAAAAAAAAAAAAAAAAAAAAGTATACTTTGAATAATAAAAAAGAAAGAACACAACTGTTACATAATAAAATATAATACGCATTGTACAGTACAGATTGGCCATTCCTCTCACCCGCTAGCCAATCTCGCAACCAAAAACATTAACACTTGCCATAGAAACACCTGCAAAGGTTTCTTTACATATTTCTTTAAAAAAACAGATGACATTAAACACAGGAACATGGCATTAGCAACACCATTCTGTCCCCTTCGCATCGGCTCTGCAGAATATTTTGCACATTTTGACAGTTTCACTGCAGTGAGTCCTCTTTGAGACACTGTTGAGTTCAACATGGAGTGTCATAATTGAGGTTGTTCATAGGGAATACACACTATGTTCTTGATCCTTTTCCCAAAACCAGTAACTTTCAGTTCCAGATCAAACATTTGCATTTTAACATGAAGACAGCAAAAGGGGGGAAAACAAAACGCAACACCACAATGAACAAAAAAGCTACGTATATTTGAGAGTAAACAAAGGCTATACCGTTAAGCTCTGAGTACTGGGGGGAAACTAGAGAATAGATTGTTACGGTTCAAATTAGTTCACTTTCACTGGTATGCATCCATCATTGCAGCACAAATAAAGTTACGAAAATACATAATGAATGCATTTTTAGAGGATAGAGATGCTACCATTACAACAAAGGTGCTACCAAAAACAGTTCCATAATCTAGAATATTCTTCCCCTTTGGAGAAACCGTGTTAGAGATCCATGTCTATAATGGATGGTTCTTTAGGTACAGGCTTGTTTTCACATCAACTGAGTCTTTTATTTTTTAGAGGCACTCCCTTGGTTATAGTCTGACCACATGTTTAAGGAGTTAATGTGTGGCGATTTCCATCAAAGTCCTCTATGTCTATTGTCATGTGATCCTTGCCTCGGAAACATCAGTTTTTAAGGCCTTAAGGCCTTTTATAGATGTCAGTTTACTTAGTGCCTGTACCCTGTCACAACTGTTGATCTTTCAATCTGGTCCTCTGTCTTCTGAACATTAGTCCCCTTTATTGACATTCTGATTCCTCTACTGACACGCTGACAAGCAAATTTGTGGCGCTGCAGGAGGGTGCCATTCCAGAATCTAGAGGGACATCGAGAGCAAGAGAACGCCCCTTGAGACAGGTGGTGGGCCCGATGACGGAGAGCTGTCAGTAGCCTTCGAGAACGTTTTCCACAGACTATGCAGCGCAGTCGATTCTGACGGCCATGTTTTCTTGGAGGATGCCTGGTTACACGGTGCACTGAAAGAATTATGCGGCTTGAAAAAGTGGTAAAGGGACAGACAGGGCAAGAATATGACTTTAAGGGGACGATGAGAGACTGAAGGCCTCTAAACCTTAACCGCCCTGCACGCCATGTGCCTCCACCTACATTTAAACCAAGCCCTCCTCCAGTAAACTTGGCCCATTTCAGCTGAGCTATCCACTTCTTTCTCTTTAGCTGCTGCTGAAGCCTGCATTTCTTCCGTTTTAAATACATACGCCTCCTGGCAATTTCGTAAGCACTGAATCCAGTCATCAACTGCATGCCACTAGCCAGTTTATATTTTTTCTTTTTTTTTTTCTTCTTCCTCTGGGTATCATCTCCCGGGGCCTGAGGGCTTGGCTGTGGATGTTGAGACTGCATTGAAAAAAGGTGCTGTTGCTGGTGGTGTTGAGAGTGCTGGGGTGGCGAAATGTGGATATGAGGTGGAGTGGAATGAAGGGTGTTACCTGGAACCCCTGAATAAATTAGCTGTTTCCCACCGATTGGCTGTTGAAGCTGGAGGGGACCCATATTGGGGTTTGAGTAGTGCAGATGTTGGGGGTGTGAAGTGACATTTGAACTGTGATGTCCTGACTCTGGAGTGTAGAAGAGAGGAGAATAACCAGCAGGCTGAGGATGCTGTGTGTGAGCTATGGTTGAATGGGGCTGTTGTACTCCATGACTTCCACTTTCAGGTGTTATATGAAGGAGTGCATTGGTTGCAGCCTCGCTCTCAGAGACAGATGGGGCAGTTCCAATAGATTCACTTCCTGTTGGTTGTGTTGTTGGCCCAGTACGAGTCAAACCGTGTTGAGATAATCTATGTCTGGTCAGGCTGTTGGAGTAAGAAAACGCCTTACCGCACACTTCACATGAAAACAGTTTCTCCCCACCGTGTTCATGAATGGCTTGGTGATGAGCAGTCAGGTGGAAGTGATGGCGGAAAGATTTCCAGCAAATCTCACATGTATATAGCTTAGGAGGGGGTTGGTTGCTTGTGCTAGCATTAGATCCTTGAACTTTATCCTGAGAATAGGAGTAATAAGCGCCAGGGTTGGTTTGATTAGATTGATTGGTTTGATCAGGTTGATCTTGATTAGTGGGTCCCCCTTGATTTGCAGCAGATTTGGTTTTACTCCGCCTTGGCTTGAAATCTCCCCGTAGATGCAGTTTTTCATGCCTTTTCAGACTCTGTGCATATCCAAAATCTTTTCCACAAAGGTTACATTTGTAGTTCTTCTCCCCCGAGTGAACAGTCTGATGTTTGGTAAGATGAAACGGCTCTCGGAAGTCTTTACCACAAATGTCACAATGAAATGGCTTTTCCCCCGTATGCACACGTTCGTGCCGTCTTAAGGTCTCACGTCTGCTAAAGCCCCGCCCACAAACAGTGCATAAATAAGGCCTTTCGGAACCATCTCCAGCAGCACCACTCGGATTATTTCTCCGACGTTTCACTCCTTCTCCTGGAGCCCCACCAGGTCTCGGTTCTCTTTTCTGTCTGGGCTTCCGTGGCCGCTTGGGTTTGGCATTAGGATTGTTGGCATTCTGTGAATTAGGCTGCTGTTGGGTGGGGTGAGATAAAGGTATCATTGAACCACTCAGGCATTCTTCATTCCCACCATTTCCTGTAGATGTAGATGAAGAGGCACCCATAGACCCGAAGCCAAGCCCTCCTAACAGACCTCCGATAATGTCTCTCCGTTCCTCTCGTCCCCCAGTACTGTTCATTTCAGCAGGCAAGACAGAGGCAGCAGCAGCTGCAGCGATGGCAGACATGGCACTACTGGTGACTTCATCTTCAGAGTCATCCAAAAGAGAGGAGAGAGGAAGATGAGATTGCTGTTGGTGATGGTGCTGCTGATTTTGAGGGTGTGGATGAAGTGTTGGGGCTAAAGGAGCTTTTCTGAGAGCCGGACTTGACATGCTGTTACTACAGGAGTCTCCAGAGTAGGATGATGGGTTGCCCTGTTGACGACGGTAGTCATCGACCCTGTATGACGTTTGGTACGGATCTCTTGAATACTCTGGATTATACTTCTCTTCAGTTTTGCCCACAGGATTTTGATTAGCACTTCTTCCCTGTGAATACAGACTGTCACAAGACATCCCTGCTGTGCTATCCTCATTCTTGCAAAATACTAATTCTTTTGTGTCAGTCATTTGTCCACCTGAAAAATCACTTTCAACTTTGCCCTCTACTGAACTTATTGAGCTACCATCACTGCTTCTAGATCTCCTCCCTGGCTTGCCACAGTCACCTGATGCAGCATGGTTAAGCAAAGAAGTGCTCTCTCTAAAGCAGCGCCCACAAGCAGGGCAGCGGTAGGGCTTCTCTTCGTGAATTTTCTCATGTCGAGTGAGAGACTCTCGACGGTTGAACGAACGCTCGCAGACAGAGCAGGCATATGGACGAGCTCCAGAGTGGATGACGCCATGCTGAAGCAGGTGTCCTCTCTTTTTGAACCCCTTTCCACATTCATTGCAACAGTATGATTTATCTGGACTTGAGCAAGCGGAAGACATGGGGTCTGGATTCTCATGCTGGTGGTGAGCATTTTGAGAAATTCCATCTTGTGTTGAATGGGGGAGATCTGACTGGTGCTGATGACTTGGGTTTGTGTTTGTGCTGCTGTTGGGACCACTACCATCTTCTCCATGGCAGCGTATGTGTCGACGAAGGCTTGGGAGGTGGGAAAAAGACTTGCCGCACTCTCCACAATGAAAGAGAGGTTCTTGCTCTGGCTGTGTGATATTGGGAGTCATTGATTGCTGGTTTTCAGGCTTGGGGTTTTGAGAGATATTTGATACCAGCACAGAAGCAGAATTTGAAGATGGGGCAGAGGAAGAAGAGGAGGAGACAGTTGAAGAAGAGGAGGATGGTGTTGACGAGGAGAGGATGGAGGAGGGGTCACCACCAAGACCCCTCATACCAACCCCTCCACCTCCTCCCACAAGACCAGAGGACCCATCATGACCATGTGCCCCAGAGCTGCCATGGCAGTTAGCACTGCTTGTACTGCTGCTACTGTTACCATCTGTCTTCCTCTGGGGCAGGTAGCCAGCCATGGCTTTCTTTCTCCTGCTGCCACTACCTCCACTTCCTCCAGCCCCAGATCCACTATCACCTTTCCCATCATCTTTTGGTACAGAGAGATGGAGTGGGAGTGGCAAAGGCAGGCCTGCTTCTTGTTGCATTAGAGAAGCCAGCTGATTTGAGGAAAGAACAGGAATACCTTGGAAATCAAAACCACCAAGTGGTGATGGTTGGGGGGCAGGGTGTAGAGGGTGGTGTGGATGGGCATGGCTGTGAGGGTGGGACAACGCATGAGGTGGCAGCTGCTGCTGCTGTTGTTGGGGCTGGGGAGTTGGATGACCATGGGTGTGGGAAGGATGAAGGGCTGGAGGAGGAGCAAGACCTGTATTCGAATCTGCAAGACCAAGATGATTATGGGGACTCTGCTGAACTAGAAACTGTTCTAAACTGGCATTTGTGGGCACTCCAGAAAACAGGTATTGGTTTGCAGCGAGCATGCAACTAAACTGCTGGTGTAAACTTCTTGCATCAGACTGGGCTCCGACTAATCCAGCCACTGAGCTGCTACTGCTGGGGGGATTATTAGAAGTGGTGGTTGAACTTGAAGGGGAGGGTGATGACGAGGATGGTCCAGGAGATGGCTGAGGAACAGAGAGGCCGGGGTGCAAGGGTGGTGGCGGTGGCGCAGATGTTACAACTCCTCCAATTACCCCAGATCCTCCTCCAGTACTACTTCCTGCAAAATCAAAACGCCCCATTCCTGAGTGAAGCTGCTCCTGGGCTAGCGCAGCCTCAGCAGGGTGAAATGTGCGTAGGAACTGTGGATAGCCAGAGGCAGAACTGCCACTCCCACTGCTGCTGCTCATCTTGCTTGATTTACGTGTGCTTTGTGAGGATGATGACTGAGTTTGTTGTGGAAGAGGTGGAGGGGGTGCACTCATTTTGGCAAATAAGGATGAAGAATCCGCAAATGCATTACTTCTAGATCCTTGAAGGGAACCAAGGCCAAGTCCAGACAGGAGGCCACCAGACGCCTCACTCTGTTGTTGTTGCTGCTGTTGAAGCTGCTGCTGGTGCTGAAGTTGGACCTGTTGTTGGTGCTGCAGTTGTCTTTCCAGCCCCAGTCCTTTGAACTGGTGCGCCTGGTGTCCACTGAGCATTTCTAAAATGTCCATAGGGTACTTTCCAAACTGAAACATCTCCCTCTCACTGTTGAGGGATGTTTTGTAGGATTTCTTTTCCCTGTTCACTTGGTACTGCAGCAAAGTGGACAACGTAATCTAACCTAAAAGATGTGCAGAAAAAAATCTGGCACTAGGGCCACTAATAATCAATATAAAGCTTTAAAGTAATCTGCTAGCAGCTCCAGTTTTTAATAAGCAATGTCTGTGTGGGAGTAATTTGTCTGATGTTGTGACTGTCCATCCCAAACGGAGTTTTGGCTATAGTAGTGGGCCACTACATGTGAGAAAACTCTGGAAGTCTTGGATTAAATAATCATCTATAAATAAGAAAGAAAAAAAAAAAAAAAAAAAAAAAGAAAGTAAAATGTGGTTTACAATATCATGCAATAAACACAGGTCTGGGTTAGTCTTTCAAAAGGCTATATCTACAGTTAAAACAGTAAAAACATATCTACTAATACCATATGAAATTTGTTTCACAAAATGTGTTTATCACTAAAAAGCAAATCCTTTAGTGTTGAAAGCCATTTAAAAGTGAAGCGATGAGGGAATGTCTGCCTGTCTTGATATTGGTGTATTCCTTTGACAAGTTCTAAATAAAATGGTCCCACTTTGTGATTTCCTCAGAAATGTCCTCATTTAAAGAGAAAATTCTGGTGAGCAACTTTTTTTCATTCGTTCAAGTCGGAGTGAAAAGGTGAAAGGTCAGATAGTCCACAGAGTGTATTCAACCTCTGTCTTTAACACCTCAGCTGGAAGACCACAAACACAGCACAGTGGTATGACCAAGTAGTTCTTCCTCCTCTCTGCCGTGGGCACCCTGTCAGTCCTTAAAAAAAAAAAGAGAGAGAAAGAGAGAGATCAAAAATAGTAAGAAGGTGTTCGATCAAAGGATGACTATTTCAAAACAATATCAAAAGATGTTACAATCAAGACATGAGAAGCAATGACTCACAAAGGCACAGCATAACTTTCAAACATAATCCACAAAATTAATAATCCCTTTCTATCAAAAAACAATCCTAAAGATAAAGATAAAAGGCATATACCTACAAGATATCAAAGACATAAAACAATCATAATAGAAAGAATTTTAGCAAAAAGCAGCATGAGCAATTCTAAGGGTACTGTAAAAAAAACAAAACGGGGATGTCCAAAGTTACTTTGGTACTTTTGTACAGTAATATTTAAATTAAAAAAGTAGCAGATTTTCCTGCGATATTAAAATTGGAATTGAGTATCATGCAATTTCACTGGCATTAGTATCAACTTCTGAGTTGTATTGTGACAAAACTACTTCAAAATAATACTTACAGATTAACGAACCATAAACACCTGACATTTAACGACTATGCCAATTTCTTAACTAAACATAAACAAACACCTGACTTCCAAGACTATGCTATTATTTATTATAATTAATATGAGGCAATTAATTCCATCTAGGCCTGAGAAAAAAAATGGAGTCATGTTGCCATATAGCTTTATGATATACATGAAATTTTTTCAAGTATAACATACATACCATAACTAAAGAACCAAGTAAAAAGGCATCTTCATAATATAAAGTGTCTACATTCACACATTCCAATCCATAGTATTTAAAAATCCTTGTGTCAGTTTCAAATCCTTATATCAAAGTAAACAAAGCATAATAAATAAATAGGGTCATGTCAGGTAACTTGAGACAATTTTAACATTTGGCTGTCAAAAAATTGCCCAATTTACCTGAATTTGTTTGAATAAATAAACAACAGTCAAATAGGATGATTTTAAGTAAACTGGAATACCTTTTGACACAATTCCAAAAAGAGTTCCCATTTACATTAATTCACCTTAAATACGCTACCTTTCAAAAGTTTGGGGCAAGAATTTTTTTTTTTTTTTTCATAAATTAATATTTTTTTCAGCAAGGATGCATTAAATTGATCAAAAGTGATGCTATTCTTCTGAACTTTCTATTCATCAAAGAATCATGAAAAAATGTAAGAAATGTTAGTTCTTACTGTATTTTTCCTCAAATAAATGCAGCCTTGGTTAGCATAAGATACTTCTTTCCAAAACCTTTTTTTTTTTTTTTTTTTTTAAATCTTACTGACCACAAACTTTTGAATGGTAGTGTAGATAAATCAGATCTAAATGAATAAGATTTAACACTACATCAGTCCTTATGTCTTTCAAAAGTAAATGAACTGCAAATATTTAAAAGAACAATGGTTGTTTTATTCAGTGTAAAGAAATGGCACCCAAATAGTTTAATACAAGCTCGTGCATAAATAAAAGTTGAATAATTTGTTAAATAATGGAATGGGTTTAACAGCATATTAGTTTTTGCTGTGGTAATAATTAGTTTTCAGTATCATGACATTCACTGATAACGACTACTTACATTGTAGCATTACGTCGAGACAACAGTATAGTAATACTGACAGATTACCAAACCATAATGTCTGAGGGCTAAGCCAAATGACATCTTACCAGTTTAAAATCAGTGTGAGGTTATCAGGTCCATTTAGGCCTGCAATGAACTGTGCATCATGTCAAATATGCAAGCTTTAAAATCTATCAAAATCAAGCCCTTAAACAGAGCTGAAACTATTTGACCACTGGTTGTTTTACTCAATGTAAACAAAAATCACCCACAAATTGACAACTGTACAGCGAATAAAAATCTACCTGCATTCACCTTGAATAGTTTTTTTAAAGGCAGCTACATAAATACCAAATATATAACCACACCAGCCAAAACAGTTGAAACATTAATCCACACAATCCAATACAAACTGGTCAAAATCAAATTCATATAACTGTCAAAAATAACTGAGCTAAAATTATTTAAAGGCCACAGGTTGTTTTACTCAATGTAAACAAAAAAGTACCCAAATTCACACTTGTACTGCAATTTATTTCTTAATAAACAAATAAATGGCTGTCAAGTGACCAGGAACATATTTTTAAAAAGCTTGTTAGCTAAATAAATAATTATAAATAAATACTAAGCTAAAACCACACCATCCAAAAAGACTGAAACATTCATCCACACAATCCAATACAAACTGGTCCTTACATGTTATTAAATCTGTCAAAATCCAATTTTGAAATCTGCACAAATTAAATTTCTAAATCTGTCAAAATCGAGTCCTTATACCTGTCAAAAGTGAACACGAGAACATACATGGAAATAAAATCAATACTCCGATACATTGAGGGTGAAACATAAAAACCTGAACTCAGCAAAGAAAATCAAATAACGCACCCATGTCAAAATCACAGACAAAACATCAATGTAACGTTAGTTACAATTAAACTCCATAGTAGAATTTAAATTAAACTTACCAAATCCTTTGCAGGTTGAAAGAAAAGCGCTGATTGTTCTCCGGGATGGTTGTGTTGACTGTGAAGGGGGATGAGGGAGAGGGGGGAGCCGAATTCCCTTTTTCAATCACATCCCTCTATGGCAGATCAAAAAAGTTTCAAAATAAAAATTAGAGCAAAATCAGACTTGTTAAATTTACAAACAACTTGGCATTATCATGCATGAATTTAGCATATATATACACATGTGCTACTTGCTGCGTAGGGGCCAACTACATGACAGAAAAACGTAAACATAAACAAGAAAGTGACTGAGAGTGCAGACAGCCCGTCAAGATGAATCCAGGCTATAAGCCCACTTCACTCTGCTAGCCTCTTAGCTAGCTAAATAAAGACGTCGTACCCTTTTTCATTGCAACAGAATGCATTCAAAAGCTTTCGTATCACACCTGCTCGTGAACGGAGAAAGTCCTCTTGAAGAGCAAAGCGTGAAAATAATAATGCTAAAAAGGGCGCCGAAAGCGTAGTTGTGCACAAAGGCGGTATCCGATTTCAGGTTAGCAGGTCATTTTTCCCCATCCCGTGGAAAAACACTCTCGCAGGCCTCTCCATCGCTTTCGATCCGTTAAACAAACCCCGATTTCCGCTGGCTGCGCTAGCTAACGTTCAGCTTCGCGCGGTATCATTCTCATCGTAGAATTTCGACCAAAGCTGCACTTCCAGTCCGTTTTCTGCTTTAATTTTTGCAGATTATGGTCGGCCAAATATTTTCCGCCCCGTGTCAATTTTTAGTGCCCCCGTCTTCCTTCGGGTACTTCTGTTCGCCTCACAGTGGTCGTTTCCGGACAGTGATACAAGTTCCGGGTGGTGTTACATGTTAAAGCGTCCGACATTGTCTTGCTTAGCACACTGAAACCAGTATGTAATGAAGTGGGGTCAAATAAAGGGTTTTTATTTCACTCATTGGTTCATTCTATCATGCATTTGAGGTAAGACGACAGGGTAATGACGTGTAATTTTAACAAAACACTATGAATTGTGTATTTTTCGGCCTTCGTAGTCTAGTAATTTTATTAACGGGTTAGAAAAACAGCGCCAAAAATAAAACAAAACAAAAACAAATGGCGCGTTCTAAACATTTCACTTCTCTGACGTAGCAACACATTGTCAGAGCACACACTTCACGAGCTGCCGCGCGAGACTCAAAAACACCACATTTCATCTCTCTCTCTCTCGCACTGCGCACTGACTGATACAAAATAGCCAGTCAGAACAGCTGTTCCACACATATGCGAGCCAAAGTAATTAGAACAATTATTTCACCTTGTGAGAGCACGACAGAGAGAGAGCGCGCGCAGTATTTTATACAGCACATATATTTTGGAAACGATTGCAGTGCACAGCACCTCTCTGAAGCCATTTTACCAACATGCCGCCGTCTCCCCCCGCCACCCTACCAGAACATAAGGTCTTCGCCCACCCTGCCCCTCAAAATGGCGAATGCCGGTGATGGCTCGTCCGTCTCCCTTAGGAACCATTAAAGAACCTGAAACGTCCCATTTTAGATTAATGAATACATTAGTTGAAAACAGAAAATTATTTTGCAGAGAACAGTTATAATTTACACAACAGCAATAGAAAACTATAGCAGTAACAAACAAAAAAGATATATTTAGGTTTAAACAAAATTTTAGACCATCAAATATAAAATAAATAAAACAAAAAATAATAAATGCAAGAGAATGGAAAGTTGAGATTTATGGTATGTATATGTGGGGAAACAACTTTAAATACATCAGCAATTACATTATTGTTAATTAATTATTTCTTTTTCATTGTTAACCTAAACCATTCTACTCCAAATTAATCCTAAATCCTTATAGCAGTCAAAAGTAGCTGAGTTGAATCTATTTAAAAGACCACTGGCTGTTTTACCCAATGTAAACAAACAATTAGTCTAATTAATACAAGATCATGCATGTCTAAAAATACTCATCACATAATATATTATGATTTAGAACATATCTCAAAAACATAGAAACATTTAAAACCAACCAACATATTTCATAATTCATGAGAAAAAGAACACAAGTGTCAGTCTCCAGAAAACAACTTTTTTCTTAATGGCGAGAATTTTATTTAAAAATAATAATTAAAGTTTTTGCTGTAAATATTTTATGCATGGCATTTTGGCATTTTCCCCATAAAATTTACAACATGGTTTATGTAATTCATGGCAAGAAACATTTATATCTAAAAAAAGAAAAAAAATACTGGAAAAAAAAAAATAAATAAATTATGGTTGTTTATTCTGTTTTCCATAACTTTGGTGAATGCAGCAATGGAAAATAATTTTTTTATGATTTGTTTATTTTTTGCATTCAAAGAGACACTTAAAAAATAAAATAATATTTTGGGTTTTCTGAAATGCACATTCTCTGACTTCACACAAGGCAAAAGTCAGATAAAATGCGAGATAAAGCATTCCAAAATAGACACTGAAATACACACAAGCACACAAATACAGACACACAAACTGGACACATACACACCTTGACATCAGAAGTCAGCAATATGACATCATCAACACTGGCTTTGACATCTTCATGCGTTTTGTCTTTTCACTATGATTGCATCTGCTTTTTTGTTGAGTTACAAAGGTTAGAATCCACTATAAACTCAAATATAAACAGAAAACAGGAATAAAAACAATTTCTAAAGTCACAGAGAAAAAAAATAAAACAATGATAATAATCAAGAATATGAATAATATTGATGACTATATATATTTATATATATATGCACATAAATTGGCATGTGTACATATTTGAACATTCGGGATTCAATTCAATTTTTTTTTATCTTTTTCAACATATTTAACTTCAGTTTTATTAACAAGTTAATAAAAGCTTAAACATTGCAGAGTGATCTAAAATACTATATTATGGCCCAATAATCTTGCTCAGCCAGGTCGTTCTCAGACATTCCACCACAACAGTGTCCATTTGATGTGGAGACAGCTGAAAAACACACAGAAATCGCTAACAAAAAAAAAGACATTTTTCTTGAATATAATATAGGTAAACAAGACACCTTTTACTCCTAAATTTTATCTCATCGGTTAAATAATGCATCCTAGTGTGACACAGAGTGTTGAAGTAGCTTTGCAGATTTTGTTCTATTTTTCTGTTTTACATTGGCATGTAGCCTCTATGTTCCGCACAGCCGTGTCACGGGAAAAGATAAAAAGCCGTAAGAACACGGAAGCACAGACACACATAAAGAAGTTTCAGAATAGCCCTTGGATTAAATTGTCCATTGTATAAGTAAACCCGTTCCCCTGTCCCCCCTCAATACAACAGCTTGATTTGCAAATTAAGTGTGAAGACTATGCTGTCTTATTTGACATACTGCATGCCCATGACTAAATCTCAGCTCTTAACACTTAATAACAGAACAACCGTAACTCCAGAACGTTTGATGCCGTCATACGAAGCTATTCTCTGACTGGTCAAACATGCAAGAAAGAGGCATGACTTCTATCAGATTTGAATGGCTGACTTCAGTTTCCAAATATCTGTCTACTCAAACATATCTAGTTCAGATAGTATGACCTGATTTACCCATCAATCTGACAGTCTTTTGATCATATTATAAAACAGCCAAAATGTTATCCACAATGCAAAAAAAACCAAACCGACAAGTATTCATGTCAGCTTTGATTCACAGTCTTGAGTATAAGATGCTAAAAATATCTGATCATCAATATAACACCCGTTTCCCAATGAAAATGTTTTCCTCCATTGTATTCCATATGAATAAGCTCTAATATGGCTGATGGCATTTGGACTCATATTAACAGTGCAGACTAAAGAGTCAGGTCACAAAACGAGTGACTTTTTTTCAAGTCCCAAGTTCTTCTTTCTGACGAATTACCAGCATTTTCTTCACTTGATGGCAAACGCACAATACTCCCCAAGTCACAATCCATTCCCAAGTCAAGTCAAATCTGATTTGAGAACGGTCAAATCATAGTTTCCATGAGGTAATTCAGGACACTATTGGACACTTGTCAGTTTTATCCAGTGTATCTCATTGTTCTCTTGTTTTACAGATGAAGGTGACACACACCCACACCTCTTTGAGAATGACACTTTGCGTTGAATGAAACCAAAAATAATTGGCAAACTCTGAGGCAAGGTCAACTGCTATAATTGGATTCAGAAAAACAAAAATTAACTCCTAAACCAATTGGCTTTTACATTAGCTGGAATGTGCTAACTAGAGAAAACTTGGCCTATTCTAATAATGAACCTTTCCACTTTTGTATCTCCATGGTGCCATCAAAACACTATATGCTACACACAGGTCAGAGGAAACCTCAGTCCCTCTTCACGTTTCTATTTGTTGAGAATTTGGCAATTTAGGGATCTACAGAATCACTTGGTATAGTCTCATATCCCTCTTTCTCTCAATAGTGATACACTGTGTATTCTCTTCAAATGGGCCTCATTCCTGACCTCCTTCCTCTTTTTCGTTCTTCATTTCTGTCTTCTGCCTTTTTTACACTCCACCGTCTTCCCTCCCTCCGGCTTGCGCAATCACACCTCATCTATCCATCATCTCCTTATCATCTTTCTTGTTGCGCTCACACGGTTACTTCGTTCTTGCTCCCCGTCCTCAGCGCCTGACCTCCACCCCCACCCCCCACGCCCCCTCCCCCACCTCCTCCGGGGAGGAAGTGCAGCTGTTCGATGGTGTTCTGGCGTTTCGTGGCGAAGGCCATCCGGCGAGCGCTGTGCGCCATCGCTCCAGGTCCTCCTCCGGAGCCGTGGACCTCCCCCCATCCCAAAGTCCCAGCCCCATGACCGGACGACATTGCGGCGACCGAGTGGTCTTGCTCGCGGCCGGAGGTAGGGTGCGAATTCATTTTGATCATGTGATGGCGGTCAAGCGAGGGCGTCACGCACACGTTCTGCTGGGATTGCGCTTTCTGGTGATGGGTGAGACGAGATGAGGTGGGCACCATCCCGCCATAATCGGCCATCATTCGCTCCTCCAGGCGGTCTGGCGACACCAGGAGGCGTTCGTGAGACTTGCGCAAAGTCTGGGTGTTGGAGCTCTTGCTGGTGGTCATGGGTTTGTAATACTGATGCTGCTGGTTCTTGGAGAGGCGTGAGAGAGTATTCCCCTCCCCCAGCGCCAGAAGCTGGTCTTGGGACATCACCCGGCGAGGCGGTTTACTCATCGTGTCGAACGTGGTGTTGTACTGCGTCTGGGGTAAAGGGTAGGGGTTGGGGGTGGAAGTGGAACTGGACACATGGATGCGCGTACGGGACATGTTTAGCGGTAGGGTTCCCCTGGCACCCAGTGTGAAGTCACCGCCCCAGGGCAGGTGGTGCTGGGAGGAGTGGAAACTGGGTGGAGCGTTGTTTGGCCTTCGCTTGGAGGTGTAATATCCAGAATATTCATCCAGGTTTTTTTCTGTAGTTAGGAAAACTGAAAATTAATATCTTTGACCATTTACACCTGGTATTAATATGCATTATAGTGATCAGATTTGCACTTGACTGCATTAAAACAAAGAACTGTGGTCTGGGATGGATGTTGAGCACATTTAATGAAGGTGTAACATTCAAATGTGTTTTTGATAACACTTCACAAACACTTCACATTTGTTAACATAAAATCATGCATTAGGTATGGTGAACTAACAATGAACAATACTTTTACAGCATTTATTCATGGTGGTTAATGCTAATTTCTTCATGTACTAAAACATTTTTGGTAACACTTTACAATAAGGTTCATTAGTTAAACATTAATTAATGTATTAACTAACATGAACTAACCATGAGCAATACATTTGTTACTGTATTTACTAATCTTTGTTAACGTTAGTTCATGAAAATACAGTTGTTTATTGTTTGTTCATGTTTACAGTGCATTAACTAATGTTAACAAGATTTTAATAATGTATTACTAAATGTTGAAATTAACCAAGATTAATAAATGCTGTATATGTGCCGTTCATTATTAGTTCATGTTAAAGGAATAGTCCACTTTCAAATAAAAATTTCCTGATTTACTCACCTCCATGTCATCCAAGATGTTTATGTATTTCTTTCTTCAGTCGAAAAGAAATTAGGGTTTTTGATGAAAACATTCCAGGATTATTCTCCTTATAGTGGACTTCAATGGTCTCCAAAGGGTTGAAGGTCAAAATTACAGTTTCAGTGCAGCTTCAAAGGGCTTTAAACGATACCAGCAAAGGAATAAGTGAATAAATGTCCTACGCCACCCTATTAAACTTACGGAAAAAACGGAACTGGCGCTGCGTTCGTTCCATAAGTTGAATAGGGAAGGCGTAGGACATTTAGTGTAAGCTTTTTGAAGAATACGGAATCGCGTTCTGGTGGAAGCACTTGTGTTGCGATCATTTGTGTCTATAAAGCATATACATTTAAATTTTTTTAAAGAAAATGACCGATCGTTTCGCTAGATAAGACCCTTATTCTTTCGCTGGTATCGTTTAAAACCCTTTGAAGCTGCACTGAAACTGTAATTTTGACCTTCAACCGTTTGGAGGCCATTGAAGTCCACTATAAGGAGAAAACTCCTGGAATGTTTTCATCAAAAACCTTAATTTCTTTTTCGACTGAAGAAAAAAGGACATGGACATCTTGGATGACATGGGGGTGAGTAAATTATCAGGAAATTTTTATTTGAAAGTGGACTAATCCTTTAACTAATGTAGTTAACTAATGTTAACTAATGAACCTTATTGTAAAGTGTTACCACATTTTTTATATTTTGATACTTTATTAATATTTTAATATTAATATCAATATTTTTATATTTTAATAACAATGAACAATTGTTTATATACAAATTGATTTTAACCTAGATGCTGTAAAAATGTATTTTTAGTTCATGATACTTAAAGCTTTAGTCAATATCAGATTATTTATCAAAGTATTTCTAAATAATCTGTATAACTACAGGGTTTATAAAGAAAGGAAATGCAAGAAATGATGGAAATAATTCATTTGAATTATCCATCAATGTTTATAAAATTGAATTAATGCAATTTCAGTTTAACATAACCTCTCTTGTAATATGTAAGTGGTGATTTGAATTTGACTGTGATTGAATATGACTGAATATGATCAATTTACCAAATATGATTTGTAAATATATAATAAAATTATATGTGCAAAAACTATCCAATGCCACAGAGCATCCATCCTAAAACAGCAGCAGTTGACCTCTTGCTACACTCCCTCAAAGAGACCCTCTGAGTAGTAGCAGCTCTGAAATTACACACTGTCTTTTTCAGACACACACTCACCTAGTCTCTTGAGGGAGCTGTAGCGGTTGAGCTCTGGTTTCATGACGGTCTCGTATGATGGAGGTAGCTGGGCAAGGTTGTGGAAGGAGTGAGAGAAGGAGGGGTGAAAACCAGAATTGTTGTGCTTGCTGGACAGCAGTGTTCCTGTCGAGGCCAGCTGGGTGTTGTTCATGCGTGGAACTCGCTCTAAGAGTGGACAACAAAGGAGAATAAGACAAATACCGACAACTTATGTGTTCAAAGCATATCTATCTGAGCCGAAAGTAGAATATGGATCTAATTAAATGTGGGTGACTGGAACACTGAAGCTTCGTCCCGATTCTCTAAATGACAGATGTCTAAGATTTACTTACAATGCAATGGAATTGGAACATTTGTTTGACTAGACTACTGTTCATCACATCACTTTCCCTCTAAATTTAATTTATCCTCATGTAATGATAATATCTTTATTCATGTAGTAATTTGTTCCACAGACACTTTTTATTTAAAGTAATTTGCCGTACACCTACTACAGGGAACGTCCCCCTGGAGCAACCTTGTGTTAAGCACTGCAGATTAAATGTAGTCAAGGGCACAGTGGTCACATGGGAACTCAGCAACACTCCAGTTCATAGATCATCCTTGCTGAGATTTGAACTTAAGTACCTTGCAGTTAGAGTCTGGTTCTTTAATCACTAACCCCAATTCATCATGGCATATGCAATATGTGCTATTTTGACTCATGAAGTTGAAGTTAAATGCAAAAAGTGTTGATAAACAAAATTCCTTATTTGGTTTTACATTCAGTCAGGAAGGAAGGAAGGAAGGAAGAGATAGATAGATTTATTTATTTATTTATTTTAGGTTTTCCACTGTGAGAACCTGGGCACAAAAGTTGCAATCCACAGCATCAGGATTTTTTTCTCCCTATTGGTTAAATATCATATTCATATAGATAAATAAAAATGAATATAATATTATACATAAACATGAAGAAAAGACACTTTTTCTCTTCATGATTTTTTGGCATTCTGCTACTATGCATGCCAACATAGTTACTGAAGCTTTGCTGACTGGTGCAAACAGTGCTGGGTGCAGGACAAACAACAAGAAAATAGCTCAGGGTAGCGACAGAGAGTGGGAGGGCACGAGCAAACACACTCGAACCAACAAGACCAAGCCGAAGCAAAGGCAGTGACAAATACACACAGACAAATCTGAAGCTTTTTTACTGGGGCTCTCACACAAGCGACACATTTGCACACTCTGCCTAAGCTCCTTGGCTTACCGATAGTAGTTGTGTGTTTAGGACTGGACCCAGTCTGTCCAAAACTGTGTTTCCCAGCTGCAAGAGAGCAGAGTAAACACTGACCCACTCCCAATTCATAAAATACATGTGAGGCCTCTATGCACATTTAATATCTCAACATAGAAACATGGTTTTTGGTTGATCTGCCACCGCAATTTTGAGAATTTCCCGAATGTCTATCAGCACTGCAAGTGAAAAACACAGTGTGACATGTAATACTCCTGTAATAATGGATAAAGCAGTCTGAAACAGTTTTGTCATGCTGTACCACATCACTTACTTGCAGTGCAGTCGTACTTCTTTTTCAATGATGGTGAAAAAAATGATATGCAAATATTCTAACAACTGATTGGTGCCACTGAAATACTTTCACCACTATTTGGAAAGACCACCTGTGGCACATTCAAATTGGATGTGTTCCATTTAGCAAATGCAGCCAAACATTGAAAATCTGAGAGTGAAAACAGACAATTCAAGAGCACCATTTCTTAAATCATGGCTAACCACCACAGGCACAATGAGGGTTGCATCCCCATAATATGAATTTTATATATATATATATATATATATATATATATATATATAACATTTTTTTTTTTTTTTTAATGACGGTTAAATTTTACCTTTGGTCTCACCAGTTTTAAATATTTGCTTACATCCTTGAGATTAAATATAAAGATTTTTTTTCTTGCATATGAATTAAAAAATTCAAACAATTGAAATTTGAATTTTATGAATGCATTTATATATACACACTTCCATTCAAAAGTTTGAGGTCAGTAAGATTTTTTTATTTTTTATTAACACATTTCTATTTATTCTATTTCAAATAAATCCTGTTCTTTTAAAGTTTCTATTCATTTAAAAAAAAAAAAAAAAACCTCAAAAAATCTATCACCGTTTGCACAAAAAAAATTAAGCAGCTGTTTTCAACATTGATATCATGTGACACTGAAGTTTGGATGAAAATTCAACATTGCCATTACAGGAATAAATTACATTTTAAAATATATTAAAAATAGAACAAAGTTATTTTAAATGTCAATATTATGTAACATATAACTGTATTTCTGATCAAATAAATGCAGCCTTAGTGAGCATAATTTTTTCTTTCAAAACATATTTTGAAATGTAGTGTAAATAACATTTTATCTTGAATAAGTTTACATTTACTTTAACTACACTGTTCTGGAATATATTAACTAACTGCAAAAGACTGCACTACACTCTTTAAACAAGTTGAAAATCAAGTATCACAGCTAATACCACATTTTACCAGACATTTTATTCACTGGCCCCTGATTACTCCCTGACTTTCTAAAAGTGGCCCCCAAGCTGCATACATTAAAGGCTTAGTTCACCTAAAAATGAAAATTCTGTCATTAATTACTCACCCTAATATCGCTCCACTTCGTTCATCTTCGGATCACAAAGTAAGATATTTTTGATGAAATCTGTGAGCTTTCCGGCCTCTGATAGACTGCAACATAATTACCACTTTCAAGGCCCAGAAAAGTAGTAAAGACATCAGTAAAATAGTCTATGTGACTACAGTGGTTCAACCTTAATGTTATGAAGCAATGAGAATAATTATTGTGCGCAAAATTATTCTCTTCCATGTCAGTCTCCTATGCAGTTGATGTTGTAAACACAGTTCAGCGCTTCCGGGTTCTACGTCAGAACGCCGACTCATTATTGGCCGACTCTGATGTAGAACCTAAAAACGCTGCACTGTGTTTACTATGTCAACTGCATAGGAGACTAACATAGAAGAGTAGAAATTGTTGAATCAAGTCATTATTTTTGTTTGTTTTGTTTTTTTGCGCACAAAAAGTATTCTCGTCGCTTCATAACATTAAGGTTGAACCACTGCAGTCACATGAACTATTTTAATGATGTCTTTACTACCTTTCTGGGCCTTGAAAGTGGTAATTATGTTGCAGTCTATCAGAGGCCAGATAGCACATGGATTTCATCAAAAATATCTTAATTTGTGTTACAAAGATGAACGAAGGTCTTATGAGTTTGGAACGACATGAGGGTGAGTAATTAATGACAGAATTTTTGGGTGAACTAACTCTTTAAGTATCCCTGTTATGGATGTTGGTTGATCCTTTAATTCCTTTACTTGCTGCTCTAGTTGCATGTGGTTACATAGCAATCTTTTGTCTCTGAAGCAGAATTAATGTGACTCATTTCTGACACATCCTCTGTTCTACATTACCTCATACACTCAGGCTTGTCGATCTGTCGACTAAATCATGCCTCCAGACTTCATTTCTGAGCTGTTGATTCCACAATTCAAGCCCCTATTTCTTTATTGGCGCTTTTCCACTGCACGGTACAGTTCGGTATGGCTCGATACGGCTCACTTTTTGCCGTTTTTCCCCTGCATGGGACGGCTCGGTACAGAACGGTACAGCTCACTTAAATAGTACCACCTCGGTTGAGGTTCCAAGCGAGCCGTACTGATCCTAAATGTGACATGTAAACACTGCAGATCACTGATTGGTCAGAGAGAATCGTCACTGGATTTAAAACACGAGACACCAAACCCGCTAGATTTAAACAGTCAGTAAGCCACCACAGTATCATTTGTTCATGAAACGACTTGCTTAAAATGACTGTCGCATGCAACTTGAAAAAAGAAATGGCTGTATCGTGGTCAGTAGACCAGGTGCAGACTCGTTGGTAGACGAGGAGCGGATCCACGGCAGTAGAGTTGGTGCAACTATAACGATCAGTCTATAATCCCACCCACTTTGAAGCGGTTCTAACTGCAATGGAAAAGCAAACCGAAAGTAAAGCGAGCTGAGCTGAGCCGAGCCGAACCGAGTAGTACCAAGCAGTGGAAAAGCGCCATATATGTACTCATTCCCCTCCAAGTTTCAATTCCTTGTGACTACATCCATTATTTCCTTTGCTTACTATTTTGCTGTTATTCGATCTATAACTCTTATGTGTGAGTGAGATTGACTCACTCCGGTTATCTTTGCTCTGGAGGACGGGAGTGTAGAAGTTTTTCAATGGCCGCCCCAGTGTGCCCTCGCTGGATGTGGCGGTTGTTAGGACCGTGCTGTTGTTCCTCTCTCCTTGCTGGACCGGACTAGACTGGTGACGCAGAATGTCCACCAGCGCTCTGAAGAGAGAGAGATAAACAGTAAAAATGAAAGATGAGTGTATGATGAAATCAAAAGGCAAAAGCTGAAAGAGTCTGACATCAAAATCACTACGGATCTCTTCATGTGGCAGTCACTGATGCAGACTCAGATGTGCACAGCATTGTCTCCATCCACTTTGTGAGTGCGGTCATAAAAGGCCTTTCACTCACCTAGGCATGTTGATGTCTCTATTCCTCGGTCGTCGAGAAAGTTTATGGAAGGCCACTTTAATCCCAATGGCCACAGCCATGGTAAAAGAGATGACTCCCCCAATGACGTAAGCCGTGCTGTTGTTCTGTTGCTGCAGCGGGTCGAAATCTGGGTCGTGTCGGACCGGGGGCTGGGTGATGGGTCCAGTCGTGACGGCCCATTCGGGTGAGCGGTAATTAGTGCAGGAGTCTTGGTCTAGACGGCTGCGCTGGTGCTCACAGCAGAAGCGATAATGGCAGGTGCCGCAGCAGTATATGTAGGTGCCCTTGGTGCAGTTGAAAGTGTTGTCAAACTGTCCCATCACGTCGTAGTAGCCCTGACACACGTCCACGTCCACGAGTCGCCGAGGAGGCGGCGCCACCTGTGCAGCTCCCAGCGGAGGCTTCAGGGCATCGGCCGTCACATTGCGGGGTAGCATAATCTGCGGCAAGGGTTTCGGAGGGATTTCGGCTGCCTCTGGCTCTGCCGCCATGGCAGCGGCCTCTTTGTCCCGCATGTCGGGCTGAGGGACCTTGCGGCCGCGTCCTCGCAACAGAAGCAACACCGGCCCCCCATTCACTGAGGAGCGTTCCGAGGTAATAGTCACTGTGGAGACCACAGGGCAGAACAGAAAGAAAAGCAAGATGGCAGCGGGTGGCATCTTGATATAGGGGATGTTTTTTTTTTTAATCAAAGATGAAAAAATGTGAAGCCTTTGTACAAAAGACTTCTGAGGCCTACAAAAAGCTGACGTCTATCAAAAGTTGCAAGTCAGTGTGGCAATATATAAGACGTAGACAAGTTAATCTCTCTTTCACATGTGCATACACTAGTATGCAAATTATTTAATATGCAAAATACACATCCAAGTGTGGGAGTTCAGGTTAAAGAAAAAAGCATGAGACTCGCATTTAGGGTGTAAACATATTTCTGAGGAAATTATTAACAAGAATGAGGTAAATCTATGTACAAGTTTTATGCTTAATGGGTGAGAGTTGGAATGCTTGAAAAATTTTGATTTGGCACAAAATCAAATATTTGGAATTTTCTCAATGAGACAATTCTATAAAACAACAGCTTTAGAAATATGGCAATGACTCAAATGTAAAATGAAAAAGTATTTGACTTTTGTAGCAAGCAATTTAGTTCTGTAAACAATGTAAACTTTTTTTAAAGTGTCATGTCAAAGTCATGGGAACAGCTTCTTTTTAAAGGTGGTTTTGTTTTGTGTAACTGAACTGATCTATGGCACTAACAACTCATTCAAGACTCAATCTGAGTTCACCTTATGGGCAAGATGTAAACATTTCTGTTCGAGTGTAAACTATGTTTCACCAAATGCTCTCTATTCTGGTTGGCACTTCAGTTGTCGACTCACTAACCAACCGTAGATTTAGAAAGAAACAGATAATACTACTTAGCTATTCGGTGTGATTTGTAAACAACTGTCATCGTCAGCTTCAGGAACTGATGTCGTCTTGTAAACAAATCTCAGTTGGTTGGCTCTTTAGGCTTTAATCGTCAATGAGAATATCTTGCAAGACTCACAAGAATACCTTTAAAGGTCATTGAGGTTCTGCTGTGCGGTCCAAATAATCAGGCTAACAGTGTCAGTTCTCAAGAAAAATACTAAGTACCTCATCTTTTCGAGTTTCAGAAGGAAGTCATTGAGGCTAGAGATAAAAGGTAGGACGAAGTGATGAAAGAGCAACTTTCAAGAGTTCAGAAATGGGGAAGAGCTGATCTTTTCTCTAAAGGCGGCACCATGGGACAAAGGCTCATTACGAAGGCTTTGGAAGAGTGTAGGTCGGTTAGGGCACTCGCGAAGTGTAACAAGCAGCAGGTATATATTAGTTCCTGGTTTGACTGCACAAGTCAGGCCAGAAAGGAAGAAGTGTTCAGGAAAGGAAGAAAGAAAATGGAAGGGTGGACTGAGTCTAGGTAAAGGTTGAGGGTCTATGTGTGTTGGACCCTCTTCCGTGAGTGTCTCTGCTCTGGATTTAGCTCAACCCAACAGAATAAAACAAATGGGGGCTTGGGCCCAGTTCTGGCAGGACAGCATGGTTGAGCCCACTGAACAGGCATGAACAGGTCGGGATTCATCCGTCAATGTGGAACACGTGGAGACCGTCGAGCAAACGCACCAAAAGACCTATCCTAAGTGTTAAAGAGCGTCTTTTCAAGTAGTGGGACAACTTTAAACGTCGTCCCACTGTCAACACAGTAAACGCGTCAATGGCTCGCTGGTGAATATGGCAGATTACGGAACGTCAAACCTGGACCACCTTCGAACATATGGACCTCTAAAAATATTCCTGAATATACCCATGCATCTGCTGTTCTAGAATGACCAAACCGAATCCTCTCAATGCTCGCAGGGATCTTGACGTTAGTATGGCTATGAGACGTATGGCTTCAGTATCTAAACCCTTCAGGGACTCCTGAGGGTTCTGCTCAAAATGTGCAGAGTCCGTAGAGGTGGGAGGAGCAAACGAGATGGATGACTAAAAAGATCTGATGGATAGGAAGAGTTAAACGGGCCTTAGTGAGAGGAACGGACGACTAATCAACAGAATTAGCAGCAGCTCACTTTGGAAAGTTTAATGAGGCTTGTGCCAGCCATCCATAAGCCCGTCCATCCATCGATCAATCGATCAGGAGCCGAACTCTCTCAGGCTAATGCATTCGTAACGGCCACTCTTACATAAAGCATGTTTAACCAATAATGCACTGTTCTCCCTATTTTGGGGAGCAAAAACTGCTTGTTGTTTGTGACAAACTAAACGATAGAAACTTTCCACCTTGGAAACTATTACATGCTATTCAGTAGTAAAAAAGACTGATGGAAATAAGGTAAAAACTGAGAATTAATGTTGGTGTAAATTGTGGTTAAATGGCTTAACAAAAATGCAGATGTACTGGTGAAATAATTTCTTGCTTCTGGTTGGCACGGTTAGTGTTTGGCACTGGTTTAGGTAGCAAAAAGTCAAGGAGAAAATCTTCAATCTGTGCAAATCAACATCCTTTCAAAAAGCCCCTGGCTCACAAAAACAGTGATAGTTCATCTGCTTTAGAAAAGATGAAGACTTCCTATTCCTGGCTGGGACTCCAGCCGTTTTCATCCAGGCTGATGGCTCTTCGTCTTGGCTTCTGTTTTCCTTTGTTAGTCTTGGATTTTCACTGAAAGACAGAAGGAAGTTAAGAATGTTTGAAATCCCTGATTTGTAATGAGCTCATATGTCCATCATGATATATTAGAAACATCACAGTGCTAGATAACCCAACTTGTAGGCAAATAAATGCAATACATATCAATGTGCATGCATCGATTATGTCATTAACATTTTTCACAACATCTAAACAAATTTTGACAAAATACCCTTATTAAGAAGTGACCAACAACGCATTAAATGATTTCAAATTCAAAACAAGTTTTCATAACCTCTACTTCTTATCAGTATTTCTGAGTGCAAAGCTGAACTACAACTCCCTCTCTTTTGAGATATAAGATTTTATGGTAACACTTCAGTATAGGGAACACAAACTAATAACTACGACTTTTCCCTCAATAAACTCCTAATTTACTGCTTATTAATAGTTAGTAAGGTAGTTAAGTTTAGGTATTGGGTAGGATTAAGAATGTAGAATAAGGTCATGTAGAATGAGACATTAATAAGTACTAATAAATAGCCAATATTCTATTAATATGCATGCTAATAAGCAACTAGTTAAAAGACCCTAAAATAAAGTGTTACCGATTTTATTTTTTGTTTTGTGTCTATTAAATTCTAAAAAAAAGAAAGAAAGAAAATAAATCAAATTAAGTAACTTTTTAATTTTAAAAATGTAATTCACTGAATTATCTAAAATTGAACACCTCTATATGTTTTTACCATTTACCATTACCATTTATACCATTTTTTTCTTGGATTTCCTATTACAAATAGCTGCATTGTGCAATAAAATAACTATATATATACACCTTAATAGTGATATAAAATTACTCACACCAAGATATAAGATTTCATTTTTCATACAGACACAGACATATAACATATATACACATTCAACCAGACAATGACTGCAATCAACAAACTATTTGGAATTCTTAACAATAATATAAAGAACTGTGCATTCAGTTTCAATTACATTTGTGTTGTTTCCCTACAACAAAATCATCCACAATCATATGGCTGTGAATCACATCATCCTCCACGATCAACAAGGTGCAAAGTGTATGCAATATGCACACCATATTTTGTGCATATAGTAGTGCGACCTCAGCTTTCTCACATACTGAGTCACACGTTACGGTAGTGAATAACATGCACATGTTAGCATAGCTGATGCAATACAGCGAATCTTAAACCCTCAGTGACAGGCACCGAGTGTAAATAAGCAAGTAACAGTATAAACGCCACTTAAAAAGGCTTGTGGGAACATACTGAAAGCTTAATACGTTCAAAGAGATGCAGCTTTGGACGAAGCGAGAGAGGAAGCGGGGGGTGACACAGCCACAGATGTGTGCGGAGTGGGGGGTTGGCAGGGCAGAGAGAGACCCTATTGAGAGGAGAAGAGAAGACAGGAAGGATGCAGGGATGGGGGAGGAAGGGTTTTTAGGAGCAAGGACCCTTATGGAAGAGGGAATGAGGTAAAAAGGGCAAAACACACAAGGCTACGCACCTTTAAACAGCCCCTCACAAGTGCATCTTATGCCCTTTCGTTTTACAGTGTGCTTTATGCTCACCAAGTTGCCTCTTTTCCGGAGTTGCCATCGGCAACGCCTTGTGTGGCTAATGATGTGAAGCGGAGAGACAGGATCCTGGAAACACGGGCTCGTGAAAGCGGTGCCTCACAGATGTGCACTACAGCATCTGCACATAACACACATGCACACTAACTCTCTAAAGACGGCCTGAGCATGCCACACTACACGCCTCTCGTCCTTCCTTCTCCCTCATACACTCTTTATTTTTCTCGATCTATTTGACAGTGCGTGGGTCGAAAGTGTTCTCTTAGAATAGCTCTGCTGCAGTGAGTGAGATAGAGGGATGTGACACAGAGATGGGCAGATGGATCACCTCGCTTAGTTTGTTCGTTTCATCCTCCCTTTGCGGTAAATATCCTACATACTTCTTCCTATAAGCGACTCAAGCGAGTGCAATGCACATCTCCATTCATCTGCCTCTTTCTCTCCATTCCCCACCCCTTCATCCTCCTGATCATCATCAACCCTGTTTCTCTGACTCAGGAGGATGGGAGGCATCCGTCCCATCCACAAACAGGTGCAGATGACAGATGTCAGGCCAATATGCAGCCCATTACCATTTTATGAGCGAGCACACACCAAAATGGGAATGAAGAGATGAAGGGCAGAAAGAGGACAGTAGGCCTTACAAGATAAAATGAAAGTGGTTTTCAGGATTTTAAAGACTGTTAGTCAGCAACAAGTCGTGGTACAAAAAAAAAAGAAGCTTTGTGTTGTCATTTACAGATGAAGCGATACGAACAAAGACACGTAAGTGTAATTTGTCAAGTGAAACATTGAAGGATTTGCTTAATTATGTGCATTTTGCGACACTTGAATGCGTGTGTTGACAATGCGCCATGATTATAAGTGACACAAGCCGTTAAAAAAAAAAAAACATGTTTGTTTTTCTATCACAGTGAGGACTTTTCATTGACTTCTATTGTTCTATACTGTGATAATTACATTTTCAACCCCTACCCCTAAACTTAACGCTTTAAGACACATTTTATATATTCATTTAGACATTATTTAATTCACAATATAGGCAAAACCTGACCCACACACGCAAACAGACTATAGCAAGCTATACACACAGCAGCATCATGGCAGATCTCAGGGAGGAAATTAAAATTCCAGTGGCGGACGACACACGCTGTGCGACACCAATCCCCATGACATGTATCCATCCCTGGTCTTACATTCGTTATGAATATTCAATGTTTAGCTCATAACAGATGTGTTCATAAACCGAAATCAAGCAAAAAACGCAAAGAAAGGACTGTAATGAGCGCGCGACCTATGTGTATGCGATCCTCGCGCACGTTGCAGCAGTAACAGCATCAGATGGGAACAAAATGAAGGCACGTCTTACCTGCGTGTGTATGCGTTTGTTGCAACAGCTGCCCGCTTCCAATCTGTGGAAAATGATGCGGAGACTGCAAGAAATGTGATACAATAACCGTTGAAAGTTATTGTTGCCCCTCTCTTGGCTGACAGCAAATTGAATGAGATGATGCAGCACGCGCAGTATTCACAGAGATGGGGTCTTGCGTTTCTTAACAGCTCTTGGTTCGTAGAAAAAGACGCAGTTTTGTAGCATTGGCGATGGGAGAGTATCTTATTTAAAGGCGAATAAAACCTCCACTCGTCCTGGATGTTCTACAAAAAAATGTCAGTTTCAAAATATAGTTTTCATTGAGTCACAAGTCATAAAAACGTGAAAGGAATATGTGGACGTCTCCAGATATTAGCAAAAATATCGACCATGCGTAATTTACAGTCCAACGAGAAAAGAAAACGCATAATACTTCGTGCATCCAGGTAAAAATAGGTTCTTTTTCATATAAAACGCTATTGACTATGCACAGTCTAATCCGTATGTTGCCAAATAAACATAAAACGGCTGATTAATTAGACGCGCCCGACAATATCCGTTTCTCTACTATTTAAATGACCGTATTATTCCGCTTTCAACACAAATTCAATGGGCTCCACACTCACTAATAGAGATCTACCTCCGCGCCACTGAAATGCAATTGCTCCCACAAAGGTCCGCTTCGCTCAGTTTACATCGATTGGAGCGAGATGTTTGCACGTGGTTTCATTTGCTAAATGTTGGAAATGATCTGCCAATCGCTGGCACGCGTTATTGGCTGAGAATGTCTTTTCTACGCGTTTTGGGTTTTTAGGGAAAATCAACTGACGCTCGTTCGCAGATTGGCACGCGCTCACGAGATTCTAGCGCGAGAGAATTCATGAACCTCTAAAACGGGATGGATTTTAACTTTTCTTTTCGAGAAACGAAGAACAAAATGACAGTTAAACTATAGAGTTTAGCTCTTCCATTTGCGTGACAGAAATGTATATATATATATATATATATATATAAAGTGTTGTGCCGTTGGTTTCTATGGTAACCGCAGCATCCCATGACAATAATGGTTCTTTATTGATTTCTCTTTTTTAAGGTGAACATGTCCGGGTCAATTTTGAGTCCAAAACCAAAAGAAATGATATTAGATATTTTGCTTTTCATTAAAGGACCATTTATATTGGTATTATGGCAATATTTTCATGTATTTACATTTTTTCCTATCCTGTAATGCTAACAGTCGCATTTTAATTAGGAAAATGTAACGATTTTTTTTTTTTTTAATTGTAAAGTATTTATACAAAATTGTAGTATTTGTCTTAAATCATTTAATTTGAACAATTTCGTTTAAATATTACTGTAATTTACACTAGTTGAGAATTGGTAAAAATACATTTGCCTATTATATTAATGAACATCATATGAGAACTACTATTGGGAAGAATGGGAATAAAAACATGATAATTGGGGGTAAGCGGTGTCTCATGAAAATAATTACATTATTATATCACAAACTGTATCTTTTATTTGAGGGTGAAATATGACCTTTTTAATTATTATTGTTATTAGGCCTATTAAAAAGAAGACAATGCCTAACAATAATTCTATAATAATATTTCTTATTATTATTCTTCAGGCAAAAATAGAAAATAAAAATGCATATGCTGAATATTTGTACTTTTAAAAAAATCCTGTCACATACCACACAGGACTACAGACTGCAAAACAGCAAAAAGGTGATCAAAGCGTTGAAATAAAATAAAATCTAAAATGTTCACTTTCTCTTTTTAGGCTATGTTACATATGTTACTAAAGAATTTTATTCCTGAGTGATTCAATTACTTGAATGTTGATTGTGACTGAATCAGAATGAGTTCCTTTAAGTCACTTGGCCTGAAGTGAATGTTACCCCTCACACTAGTATAGAAGTAGCCGAGACGCCGTGTTGCATACATGTGAGGTCTTCAAAAGCTGGTATTGGTTATCTCAGATTGTGGAAAACACAAGTTCTGGAGAAGACAGCATTGTTCTCAAGTATCATACCGCAGTCTGAAGGCAACACACTTTAGGACATTGGGGTATGAGCATTGCGATCTGCAGTGACGTGAGAGTGAATGTTTGTATTTAGGGCATGACAATGACTCCCTGTGTTGCTGGAGGCAATGGTAGGGTCAGTCTTGTCACTGTGGGAGCTTCATGGTAGTGAACCTGCCAGAAGTGCTCGTAGCTTCACACACACAAACGCGCTCTCACACAGCCAGATGACTCAAACAGTCCTGCAGCCGCTGGCCCAAACCAAATGCGTCACAGAGCCGCACACAAAAATAATCACACGAAAACACGGAATCACACGCTCACACATGCGTGAACAGATGAAAAATGTGAAAAACAGGTTCAGGTGTGGGACAAGTTCTAGGATGGCGTTTTGTTCGAGTGGTTAAAACACCAAAGCATAAAAAGTTCGGAGGTTTTGTTAAGAGGCAATATGATGCCAGTGCATTGGGATATGTCTCTTACACAATGAATAATATCAGTGAACACTGGCACACAAAAGCGCTTTGACTTCTAAGCCACTCTTAAAGATGTACAAATGGCTTTATATATACATATAATCTGGATTACGTAATCAGACTACAGTTACTTTTTTATTGATTACATGATTACTTGTTATTCTCACAATGGCAGTAAATTATTCATAATTCATCGATTCTCCCTACTACTACTTTTAAATTTTCCTTTCTATAAAAGTGTACTGCTTATATACTTTAAGAAGGTCTTCCAGGTTTGTGGAATTGCACACACAGACCAGCCACTAGTCATGTGACGATCACTGAAAACTGAGACCCACACATTTGATCGGTGGATTTACAGAAATCGTACAGTGTTTTCTGAACTTTGCATATCTAATCAGCTCCTGACGAACACAGAAAATTATTTAAATAGCTAAAATATAAACTTAAAGTACCCCCTGAGATTTTAAGTTAAGTTAGGTCAATAAAAGGAAGTAAATAATAATACATTTTATGATTTATTTTACATTTTTATGATTTAATTACTTAAAATCTTTTCATAAAACTCACGAACCCCTGCACCTCCATCACAAACCTCAGTTTGGGAAACCCTGGTGTAATTTTATATTTAATGTACTTCATGTTGTTGATATCAAAAAATGGAATATATTTTCTTTTTCTTCGTATTTTTATATCAATATGGTACAAGATTATCCTATTCAAATCAATGTTATAAATGAGTTAGGTGAAAAGTAATCTAAAAGTAATCCAAAAGTAGTCAGATTATATTACCTTAAATGTGTAATGTAATGGATTACGTTATTAACTCCAGTTTTTGTCAAGTAATTTGGAATCAGTAACCGATTACAATTTGTAACCTACCCAACACTGTTTATAAGTACTAATAAACAGCCAATATCCTAGTATACATGCTAATAAGCAACTAGTTAATAGTGAGAATTGGACCCTGTTACCCAAAATACTAAACCAAGCATTTATTTCAAAGGCAGACAGGAAACATTTTAAGTAAAACATTTAACAAAAAACGTTAGTTAGGTCTGAAATAAAACAGATTAACTGTTCAAACTAAAAACGAGGAGTGCATTGGACTAGATTATGTTCACTTCATACATCCACGAAAAATCACCTTGGATAAAAAGCTAGCAAATACGGCTCAGAAAAGTGAAGATACTTGATTTAATATTTTGTTTTTAATTTAGTTTAATGTGTACACTGTGGTTCAAAAGTTTGCAGTAAGACATATTTTTAATGTTTTTGAAAAAAGTCTCTTATGCTCACTAGGGCTGCATTTATTAGATCAAAAGAGTTGTGCTACTTTAAAGGGATAGTTCTCCCAAAAACTAAAATTCTGTCATCATTTACTCACCACCAAGATGTTCCAAACCTGTATGAGTTTCTTTCTTCTGCTGAACACAAAAGAAGATATTTTAAATAATAATGGTAACCAAACAGTTAATTGGCCCCACTGACTTCCATAGTATGGAAAAAAAAAAATATGGTGAAAGTCAATAGGGCCTGTCAACTGTTTGGTTACCCATATTCATCAAAATCTCTCTTTTGTGTTCAGCAGAAGAAAGAAATTCATAAAGGTTTGGAACAACTTTAGGGTGAGTAAATGGTGACAGAATTTTAGTTTTTGGGTGAACTATCCCTTTAATATTTTTGTGTAAACTGTGATCTTTTTTTAGGATTCTTTGATAAATAGAATGTTAAAAAAAACAGCATTTATTTGAAATATAAATCTTTTGAAACATGAATGACTTTACTGTCACTTTAGATAAATGTAATGCATCTTTGGTGAATAAAAGTATCAGTTTCTTTCAACAAAGAACAAACTTACTGGCTCCAAACTTTTGAACATTACAGTATGCTTTCAGTAATAAACAGAGCATTGACTACAAACTTTTTGGTAATTTAGACACAGCAATGGAAATGATTCCATTAATCACTAAACCAACAACTTGCTATTTTTTATGAGCCAAAGACCACCAAACAATGCACATACATACCAAAAGCCAGTCTAGAACAGTGTATGAGTGGAGCAGAGCGGCAGAGATTTTCCCATCTGCGCTCTAAAGTGTCACAGCTTCAGCTCCATTTCCTTACTAGCAAGAAACTGTGAGCGATCACGAACCAAGAGAAAACACAGATGCTCTGATTTTCAAAAACCTGTCCCTCACTTCGCTTCCATCCTGAAAAAAAGACAAGCAGAGTGATACAAACAGTAAAAAAAATCCTAGGGCTGCTGGGACTGTACATCAGCAGCTAATCAAATCTGAGGACTGGAAATAACCATTAAAATGTGACTAAATTAAAATGATAATCAATTTCTTCACAAAGCAGTCAATATATTACGTTACTGGAAACAGTCTCATGAGAACAATGTAATTTCAGATTCTCGGCTATGATGAAAACCCAGACATCCTCTTTTTGAAAAGTAATTCTTTTATTTATATTTTACAGTCTTTGCTTTCATTGCAATGCTTTATTTTCTCTGTTTTTTTTTTTTTTATTACTCCAGTCCACTTTGCAAGTGTAATTTTCCATGCTGTTTAAATGATTTGGGGGGGGGTCAACAGAAGGAGAACAAATGTTCTGTACAACATTTTTCCAGTTAGGAAAAAATATATATATTTATAATTCACATTTCTGCTCTCTTCCACACGCTCATCAAGAAAGATAAACGTTACAATAAAAACAAGGTTGTGTGCGTGGGCATTTAGTAAGGTTGGGTATTTAATGCCCCATTCTTGCTGAATAGTAAAGAAATTTAAAAATGACTGACCACATTCCTCTCTACAGCAGAAATGAAACCGTGAAGTTTTAATGAAATCTGTAAGACATGCAAGTCTACTAAAAAGCCTGTCGCTTTCAAAAATTCACAGGAAATTTCAGCTGGAGAAGTACATTTACCCTAGTAAATGAACATATTCATTATTCCCTTTCTGAGTCCAAAGAAACCCTCTGTATAATCACTGATGAGAGTCACAAACCTGATCTGTGACGTGTACTTGGTCTCCTGTTTGTTGTCTACAAACAAAAATAGTGTGCTTGAGCTGGCAAGAAACTCATTCAGACTCATTATTTGGTGCCACAGTGATAGAACGATTATGAATATCGATATTTGAGTTTGGGGCATATACTTGCAAACTTATCTGTATGAATTAATACCTGTGCTTTGATCAGAGCCAACAAGGTAGGGGTGTAGCTACCCAAAAATCAAGCTTCCTAAGAGAAAACAGCATCTGTTATAGCTTTGTTGGACACATATATGCAAGAAAATGGCTGTGCCAAAGAATTTAATTGCTGTTTACTTTAAACGAATCGTTTGCTGAATGACACAGCTGTAGCTCAGAGGACTTGGATTAGTTTGGCTTTAGCTTATCAATATCATAGCAGAACTTCAGTGTTTTACACAATTAGCCATGGCTAAATAATTAATCCACACTGATTTGTATTTATCGTCATGTTGCTGATAGGGTGAATGTTTATTCAACTTCTTTGGCGCAAAAATGCTCCATAAAGTTCTCAGAAAGGGGTGATTTACCAGCGTTAAGTCTGATTGAATGAGAGGGCGGAGTCACAAAGAACACGGCTGGTGGGCGGGATGATTGTAAAGAGTGGGAGGGGCTCCAGATGCATTATGCACCAGCGAGACGTAAAACAGCCTCGCGTGTGCATCTGGGTCTCCTCCCCAGTGAATGAAAGAGAGAGTACATGTGTGTGTTGATTCAGTTCGGAATGTCGACAGTAGTCCTCCGTTCTAGTTGACCATCCTTCACTGAAGGTCCCGGTCCTCGAGGTACCTGTACTCAAATGTAAATCCTTCCTTTTTCCTCTGGCCCCATTTCTCATAGTCAAAGTAAATATATGTTCCCTGTAGAAAGACAGAAAAAAATGAACAGTACAGTTACATATTATTCTTTTTTGGGTTATATTCACACAGTGCTGGGTAGTAAGATTCCAAAATTAAAGGTGCGGTAAGTTGATTTTAAACAACGCTGTTGGACATTGTTGATATTTGAAATCAACCTAAACAAACACACCACTCTCTTCATTGCTCCGCCTCCAAAACTCACACTCCAATCCTAACCACCCTGCTCCGAGTCAGTCTCGAACCCCAGCCCGTTCGCTGCTGGCATGCGAGGCGAGTGCGCTAACAATGACGCTAAACACTGCATTCAAATAAAGCGCAGCTGATGAACGAACGGCAAGGAAGCACAAAAAATGAACGTACAGTACATTAGAGTAAATACAAAGTGTTCGTTGTTAGTCGCAAACAGCACAGCAGCTCCAGACAATCAAAACTGTGTTACTCAGATGAGAAGCGAGATTAAAGCAGCCTCCGTGTCTGTTTTCAGGCCTTCCCTCTTAGCTCTCTTCAGCGCTGGGAAGCTTTTTTAATATAAACGCGGGTCCTAAAGCGCTTGCCCAGTCATAAACCTTCATTCCAGTGATAGTCTTTTGAGCTCTTTTGTATTGTGTCCCATCTCTCGTTCTGCAGTTTTTTTTTTTCTTATTTTCAAATCTCCCTCTTGCTCGTTCTCTCTCCTCGACCGCCATACGCCCCCTAATGCTGATTGGTTAGACATTTGTTGTTGGTGTCAGCCCGACTAACTTCCAAACAGTGTTTTTGAAATTCTACTGAGTCCACCTTTAAGTACTTGTAATTAGATTATATTATGTTTTAAAATGCTCATAATCAGATTACAGTTACTGATTACATGAATACATATTCACACAATGGCAGTAAATTGTTCATGATTTATTGATTCTCCCCAATTAATCTTTTCTATCTTTTCTATTTTTCCATTCTAAAAAAGCCTACCATATTTATACGTTCAGAAAGTTACATACACACATTTTAATTATTATTTTTTTAATTATCCCGATGAACACATTAATTAATTATCAGCGAGTCAGTTAACCATGTATTACTACTGTATATCTTTTTTAAAGGCATGTAATGCAGGGATTTTAAGTTAATAAGTTAATAATGTCAATAATTTAACAACACAGTTGCATGTTCTCTGTTTTCTGATGTCGGTTAATGGTCATCTGGTCATATCTTTTTGTTTTGATTTTTGTGTTAAAGTGCTTGATTTTGATTGTTTTTATTTTTAAATTATTAATTTATTTAAAATTTACATTTTTTTTTAATTATTTAGTTAATTATTTGCTTTATCAGCTTACGAACCCCCTGCAGTTCCTTTACCAACCCAAGTTTGTAAAACTTTGATATTTAATACACTGTGTTGTTGATAACAAAAATGGAATATATTTTCTTTCTCTTTGTATTTTTATATTAATATGGTACAAGATTATTCTATTCATCAAAAGTAATCTTAGAGTAATCAAAACGTAGTAAGATTATATTGCCCAAAAGATTTAGGTAATATAAATTACATTGCTAATTACAATAACAATTTTCATCATGTAATTTGAAATCAGTAACTGACTACAGTTTGTAAGTAATCTACCCAGCACTGTATTCACATCTACACTACTGTTTAAAAGTTTGGGGTCAGTAAGATTTAATAATAATAAAAAAAGTATCTTGACAAAACAGTTGTGCTTCTTAATATTTTTGTGAAAACCACTGAGATACACTTTTTCAGTATACTGATGAATAGATTAAATGCAATTAATTGTTTGGTCCTGAAACTTCCACAGAAGATACATGTATAATATTTAGACGACTTCTATTATTAATTGCTATTAGGATGTGAAGAGAGTTTCAACCAGTATAACAAAAAGTGTTTATGAAAAACATTGCCTACCCTAGCATTAATGTGTCCATGCTGAATAAAAGTATTAATTTCTTTAGAATTTATTTTCTTTTGAACAGTAGTGTAAGACAACACTGTTAATAAACCAGAAATCAGAAATACAACAATCTCAGGTTTACTCGCCCCAAATTAGTACATAAAATGAACTGAAGTCAACATACTGGTCAGGCGCATTCCTGTCTAAGTATGCAGTTCTTGGCCAAAATATGATAAAAAGTTGACCGTGGCCCCAGAATCAGAATACAGCAATTGTTATAGTGTGACTCACTTGCTCAAACTCATCAGTGATGGTCTTGGGCTCCTCATGCCTCTGGAACCACATCATGTACTTTGTGTGGAACCTCCATGACTGTTTTTTCAAGGCCTTGGCTGCTAGATACTGCGCTTTTGTACCCTAGGGAGTGGAAAGGAACAATTTGTCATTTACCAGAAATACACCAATAAAAAGGGGCTGTAATCTGACTGTAATCCAGAAATCCCACTCAGAGATCAATAGTACCTCTATCTATCAATCAAACGCAAGCCATATGTGCTTACTGAAGGACAAAACAACCTGTTTGCAATTACTGAGGGCATTAACTATAAATGTGCAGACACACACACACCTCTAAGTAGTAAAAGATGAAGAAGAGGGTCTCTGTAGACAGTCTCTGGTAGAACTCCACAGTGTCAGAGTGAGGAGGTGGCACCTGGTGGTGAAAAGGCAGTGTTGGGCAGGGGTTCCTCATCAGGTACTGCCTGTGTGTCCAAAAAAAAAGTAAATGATTACTTCAAAATGATCAGCAAGTATTAAATCAAAACAAGTTTGCAAGTCAAACAATTCTGATCAACTGAAAAGGGATAGGATGAGATAGTATTTTTGTGAGAACCTAAGAATTCAAAATTAAGAAATTAACAAAAATAAGCACCTAAAAATAGCTATTTAATTGATTTCTTAGATAAATCAATAAATAATAACATTAATAAAAAAAAAAAAAATAATAATAATAATAATAATAATATATATATATATATATATATATATATATATATATATATATATATATATTTTTTTTTTTTTTTTTTTTTTTTAATTGAACGTAACTTTGATGTACCTACCTAATTTTTAAAATAAATACATATATGCAAAATAACAATTAATACAAATAAAAAAATAAAATAAAAAAAGTAAGTGTACCAATAGGAACGTTTTGGTAAATCAATCAAATAATGTTTCAAATGAAATGCCTTTTTTAAAATAATTAAAACACAGAATGAACCAATGTGGCTGCATCAGGCTGATCAGGATCAAACAAATGATCTTATGAAACATGTTACTATTTATGATTAATTTTAATTAAATACAGTGTTAGATATGAAAGCAGATTTTATGAAATATTTTGTGCAATAATGTTTTCACAGAATATTATCAAATGAACAGGTACATTAAAATATTAATTTATTTCATTTTTTGATTTACTTATTCCATTTTGAGTACTATGGCTGTTTAACAAATATTTTTCATTCTGCAATGCCCCAAAATATCATAAAGTTGCAGTAGATTTTATAGAATTGAATACAAGAAAAAGAAATGACGACAAACTGATGCAAAACATGGTCACATTGGAGTACAAGGTTCCAGGAATTCCCTAGAATTTGAGGCATGCGTGTAGTCACCTGTCAGAATCAGTGAATGCTAAAAAAAAATCGTATTTGTGTGTGCGCTCACCTGATCCTCTCAGAGTCGGACGGGTGAGGCATGTGCGTCCAGGCAGACTCCTGCATGGCTTGCTGGTAGAGTTGCTCTTTGGAGAGGGGGACGGGGCCCAGTGGACACACGCCCAACGAAGGGGGGATGCTTACCTCTGACAGAGCAGATTGAGAAGCTGGAAGAGGGTGAGAGAAAGAATGTAACCAAAAACATAGAGAACAGGGCAAGATTACCTTAGAGTAATGAGTACTTGCTGATACTTACCACTAGAAATATGTAGTGCAGACAGCTCTCCTTCTAACCCTGAGCTCTGGGCGACCCTCTCTACTATCGACTTTTGAGAACTCAGAGGCTCCTGAGGCTGAAGAGAGTGAATGCAGAGGGGAAAAATGCATTAAAATTTGACTCTAGTGATCTAGCACGTTCTCAAAACAGTGCCATGGGCAAATGATTAGGGATGATGAACAATTCCACTGAAAACCAAGAAGGTTATGCATAGAAATATGGAAACTTTATGGTGTCAAAAGAGACAAAATGCATACATACATAATAAATGTCAAATTATAAAGTTTCATAAATTATACATCCACATGAATGGCAGGACCCAGGGTTTCCCAGCAGAACACTGCCTAGAGCATCACACTCGCTCCACCAGCTTTTAGTCGTCTCACAGTGCATCCTGGTGCTCACACTTCCTCAGGTAAATGGCGCACACCTTCTTCCACTGCTCCAAGGTCCAGTTTCTACGCTCGAGTGCCCATTTTAGGCACTTTCAATAGTGGACAGCGGTCATCATAGACACTCTGACTGGTCTGTGGCTATGCAGCAGAGTGTGATGCACTTTGTGTTGTGACACATTCCTCTCATAATCATCATTAAAATTTTGTGTAGACAGTAGACCCTCTGTTGACTCGGACCAGACGAGATAGCCTTCGTTCCCCTCATGCATCAATGAGCCTTGGGCACCCAACACCCTGTCGCCAGTGTGTGGTTTGTTCCTCCTCGGATCACTCTTGGTAAATTCTCACCACTGCATCCCACAAGCCTAGTCGTTTCAGAGATACTCTGACCCAGTCGCCTTTCCATAACAATTCGGCCCTTGTCGAAGTGAAAACTAAGTGTTTGCTCACCATCTAATCTACCCAGACCTTAATATGTGGCCTTGTTAGGAGATTATCAACGATATTTGCTTCACCTGGGACTGGTCATAATGCTTTGGCTCATCAGTATATTATACAGTATTAATATTATTAAAGTGTGATGGTTGCAATGTTCAGTATGAATAAAATTATAAATGTGATTTAATTTATTATAATGTACACTAGGGTTGTCAAAAGTAACGACTTCGGTACCAAGGCGGCACTGAAATTTAAAAAAAATGTGATGATACCACCATTTCCCCCTAGAATTTTGAGCGCAGTTAAGCGGATTCTTAAACATCTCTGATTGGACATTCTGTTCACATGCTCAATAGATACGTCTGTGATTGGCTACAATGCCTAATGACGGATCCGCTGACAGACGTCTGCTTTTAAACACTCCCGTGTGTATCTGTGTAAGCGCTCTGTGAAGAGCATCAAAGATGTCTATTTACAACATGTTTTTGAAGCGTTGATCATTGTAGCCAATCACAGACATATCTGTTGAGCATGTGAACACAATGGCCAATCAGTGTTTAAGAATCCGCTCAACAGCTTTAAAAATTCTAGGAGGAAATGCTGGTAATTCTTATATGCTGATCTGGTGCACAAGAAACATTTCTTATTATTATCAATGTTGAAAACAGATGTGCTGCTGAATTTTTTTGGGGGGGGAACCATGATAATTGTTTTTTCATAAGCCTCTGAATAGAAAGTTTAAAAGAACAGCATTTATTTGAGTAGAAATATTGTGTAGCATTATAAATGACTTTACTGTCATTTTTTATCAATTTAATGAATGCCTACGGAATAAAAGTATTTGTTTCTTACAAGAAACTTCTGAACGGTACCGTACGTGTTTTCACAACTACTCAGGCTCTCAACAGCTTTTATTTTATCTAAACTTCTAGTAGCATTCAGGCAGTGAGAAATAATTAAAGAGTAATTTCTCTGCCTGTTCCTCATCTAATCTCAGTTTGGCAAAACACCCCATGAAGTCAAATTTGCAGAGCACTATCGGGCAACAGCAATGCAGACTTCGCCTTTACACCCACACATCAAACAGATGTAGTGTGCTGTAATGACACACAATGTTGCGGAGTATGTGCTAATGTTGTGTGACTGACCTTGATGGTGTCGGCAGCCTGTGTGTATGAGTGGGGGCCGTTCAGCAGGCTGCCACCGCATGGTTTATTCTCACTGTACGATGGTGAGGGCGAGCTGGGCGGCAGTGTCATCGACACCAGAAGGCTGGACCCACTGTCCTTACTGTTTTGACAGGAGGGAGAAGAGCATTTAGAAAATTGATTTAATGGGGAATAACACACATTTGCAAATTCAGAAGTTATTTTATTTTCCAGGAAATTAGTGATATCCAGTTTTAATGCAAGTTTTACCATTTTATTCTCCTCTAAATTTGTACATTAGCTGAAAAGTGGCGTTTTGCTCTTTTTTTAATATAGAACTTTATACAGATTGTTGTCAAAGCAGCTTTACATTAAGCAGGAAAAAAAAAACTTTTAATGTTGTAAAATGCATCAATTAAGAAACAAATTCAATTTCATCTGTAAAGCAGCTCTACAGAAGACAATAGTGTCATTATTCAGCTCAAATCAGTTCAATGTTGATTCAATTCAGTTCAATAACAATGTCAATGTTACAAAGTTAGTGTCATTATCCAGCTTCAATCTTTAATATTACTGAACATTATTTGTCTTTGATGTCTATTAATCGAATATTAACCTTACAAAAAAGGTGTCATAATGCTAGGTTGTTGTACCACATTCCAAATTATTATGCAAGTGACATATCAGTAAGATTTCAGTACAATAAACATTCAGATCTTAGTTTTTCTAAGAAAATGTTTGTTTGTTTATTTGTCCATGTCTTTTTAGATAACTGGTACCAATCTCAGACAAAATAATTTGCCAGGTCTATGGAAACCCTACTTAGAGGTTGTTCCACATTATTAAGCAAGTCACAGTTCTCATGCAATGTGGGGAGGAAGAAAGATCTTTCTGAAGATGAAAAGCATGAAATGGTCCAATGTTGTGCAAAAGGCATGAAAACAACTAATATTGTGTGAATACTGAATGTAGATTATCAAATTATCATAAGATTTGTGAGTGATTTAGAGCACAGCAGAACTCGGTCAGATAAAGGCTTATTAATGAAAGTTCCTGTCAAAAAAATTAATTGTATTAAAAGGGCAGCTATAAAAAAAAGCCAGTGTTGAGCAGCAAACAGATATTTGAAGTTGCTGGTGTCTCTGGAGTCTCAAGAAGCTCTCCATGCAGGGTGGCAGTTGTGTGTAAAGATGCATTTTAGCCACCACTAACCAAACCTCAAAAAGAGAAACATTTACAGTGGGTGTAGAAATACAATTTCAAACAGTTTTATTGCTGTGGTGTTTTTTTGCAGCATGGGATAGTGCATAGTGCATTGTATTTCAGAAGGCACTACCCTCCTTTTTATACCATAGCTGAAAATGGCCAGTTATGAACTCCACATATCTTGCAAATGTCATTTTAATACCCTCAGAGACCCTAAAGGGACCTTCCATCTCACTTCCCAATATTCCAGCCCAAATCATCACCCGCTAGCTCCCTGCTGACGCCGCAGTCTTGTTGGAACACGGTGGCCATTCACCAAACATTTAAACTATTAAAAACTGTTTAAAAATGAGTCTTCATGTATTTCTAAACCCACTGTAAATGTTTCTCTTTGTGAGCTTTGGTTTGGAGTGGCTGAAATGCATCTTTACGCACAACTGCCACCCTGCATGAAGAGCTTCTTGAGACTCCAGAGACACCAGCAGCTTCAAATATCTGTTTGCTGCTCAACACTGGCTTTTTTTTTTATAGCTGCCCTTTTAATACAATGAATTTTTTTGACAGGAACTTTTATTAACAAGCCTTTATCTGACCGAGTTCTGCTGTGCTCTAAATCACTCAAAATCTTATGATAATTCAATAATCTTCATTCAGTTTTCACACAATATTAGTTGTTTTCATGCCTTTTGCACAACATTGCACCATTTCATGCTTTTCAGAAAGATCTTTCTTCCTCCCCATATTGCATGAGAACTGTGACTTGCTTAATAATGTGGAACAAGTAGGGTTTCCATAGACCTGGCAAATTATTTTGTCTGAGATTGATACCAGTTATCCAAAAAGACATGGATAAATAAACAAACAAACATTTTCTTAGAAAAACTAAAATCTGAATGTTTATTCTACTGAAATCTTACTGATATGTCACTTGCATAATAATTTGGAACGCGGTGTAGGTGGTTGCCAGGGCAATGCTAAGTGCTAAGTGTTGTAAGCAAGCTAGTACTCACGGCTGATTTGTTGAGGAATTTAAGGATGAGGATTGGCTGTTCTGTGATTGGCTGGCACTGTTGAGGGCAGAGTCTGACGTGCTGTCTGCTACCACAGCACTATAACCTGAAAGGTGTGGGGATATTTAAGTAAAAATGTGAACAAAATTCTATTTATTACAAATATTTTTGTGTCTTCTTATAATACAATACTGTTTTAGAACAAATTGATTACTTTTTTCTAAATAGACAGTTATCTTGCACTCACTTGTACCACCGTTTTGTTTCGGCCCACTAGGTGGCCGTGGTAGCGCAGCACTTCCCACTGCATTTCCTGACCCTCCATTGCTTCCGATAACTCCCACATTGCTCCCTGAGGTCAGTGTGCCTCCCACAGGGCTGGGAGCCACCAGAGGTAAAGGCTCCACAGCAGACTGTGTGGACCCAAGACCCAAAACACCAGGCCCTGAGCTCAAGAGGCTTGTGGAGCCTAGACTTCCGTTAGTCCCCACTGAGGTTATGACTCCACTGGAGTTTGTACTGCTAATATTCGTTCCAATCGATGCTGACAGTCCGCTGCCTATGCAACCTGAAGCCGCCGCTTGCGCGTAAGGCGCTGGGGTGGATCCGCTCAAAAACCCAGTCATGCTGTTCAAGGATGCCGGCATCCCTGAAAGGACCAGACCGGGCATCTGGTTTGTGGTACTCGTCACCGACGTACCTTTCCCGAGGCCCAGACTGGAGGAAAGACTCGTTCCCAATGAAGGCTGGCTCGGTGAGCTGGGTGTCAGGGGGCACAATGTGCTGGTGTTGGGTGGCGATGTGGAGCTGGATGTTGGGAGTAAGATACTGTTGTTGGAGGAGGCAGAGTTGGTGCCGGAGTGGGAGGAGACTGCGTTTTTGGGCTGGTGCTGCTGTTGTTGGGATTGTTGTGTTTGTTGCTGTGTTGCTGAACTATAGCTGCCAGAGTTCTGGAGGGGGCCGCCCATGTTGCCTAAGAGGCTGCTGCCCCCTAATGCCGAGCTTCCACTGCTGGCGACAGTAGCCATGGAGATTAAAGAGTTTGAAGAGGCTCCCGAGGATGAGGATGAGGATGAGAGTGAGGAAGAGGAGGATAGAGATGAAGATGGATTTCCATTCTTGATAGGAGACTGCAACAAAATGATTTCTGAATTCAGTGTCAGGCCAAAAATTGAAAGGACCATAAGACTTTTAGAACAGTGATTTTGTGTATCTTTTCTCACCTGACTGATTTCACTGTCTGTCGAGCGACCTCTTTTCTTATCATCTTCCGAATTCTCATAGGCACAAATGAAGAGAACATGACATAGAACAAAAACAAACCAAACAAATTACTGAATTGCTTTTTATATCCATCCACATCTACGTCATTCACAGTGAAAATAATTTATCCAAAAATAAGCAATTTCAAGTGTTTTAGTAGTTAAGAAAAATGTCCATGAACAAATCGGGGTCCTGTACATCAAATGTGCCTTATTTTCAGGAAATATGATATTTAAATACATTTTCATGATAACTTGCATAAACTTCTATTGGATAAATTTGTCTGTTGGTAAGCAGATATGTTGCTCTGACTAGGGATGCACCGCCACCAATATTAAAATTCAAGCTAATACTGATAACTCGATAATTATTTATAATTATTATACATTCATGTTACAACCAATAACTGCTAAATAAATAAAACAAAATTAATTAAATAAAATTAATATATTTATCTTGGTACAATTAATAAATTAGTTTCCAAATTAATTATTTTTTAAAATTAAGTTAAGTTTTAAATGATACAAGTGAAATTCATTTTTAAATTTCCTAAAAATTACATTTAACAGTCTTATTAAATTTTTGGTGTTTTTTAAAGATTTACTGACCAATAACTGATTAAAACACACTTGAATTAAAATGAATATATTTTATTATTACAATTAATAATTAAATTATTATTTATAACTTATTTTTTATTTTTATTTTTTAAATTAATAAGTTTTAAATGCTACAAGTGAATTTAGGCATCACAACATTATATTGTTCAGTATGAAAAATGGATATTATTTTTTATATTTGCTAAAAATTACATTTAACAGTATTATTTTTTTGTGAATTTTAGATGGCAACAAAGGTAATAAAATTGTAAAAATCTGTAGAAATAAGCATGCACAATTAAATATCCAATATCAATACATAATGCCATGCCAATACCAAAAACATTAAAAAAAATAAAATAAAATAAAAAACTCTAATACTGGCCAATAACTGGTATGGTGCTGATATATTGTGCATCCTAAGCACTGATTAAACTTTAGGTCTGCTGCTCACCGTAGTGCAAGTAGCCGGAGAGGGAGGTATGGGAGATGATGACGTTGTGGAGGTTGGTGTGGAACTGGAGTGCTGGAAGATCTCGTCCTCTGTGTGACCTTGTGGAGATGTGGTACCTAGTGGCTGGGCTACAGGAAGGAAAAAGGGAAAAAAGTTACAATTAAGAATAAAAAAAACAATAGAATTCTGACATGTGCACCAAACACTTACGAATTTCCTCTAAATCAAGGTCATCATAGATGAACTCATTCTCCTCAAAGTCAGGATCCTGAGAGGAATCAAGGTAGTACTCGACGTCATCTTTAATCTTGCGGATGGAATCCACCTGTATTGAGTCATTGTCCAGCATTCGAAGGATGGTTTCCAGCATGCGGATGTGATACCGGTGCCTCTCGATCATTCGTTTCAGTTCCTCGATCCGATCCTGCTTCTGAGGTCACAGCATCACAGCATTGAAAAAAAAAAAATATATATATCATTCTGATGGGAATGACCAGTCACTTTAACAGAATGAGTGAAACTGCTGACAATAGCCAGGTTTTCATTACAGATTTGCGCAAAACTTTTGTGATATTTTCAAAACGTTGATAAAAAACTATTGCGAAATGGTGGCGTTTCCATCAACTGATGTTATGCGACTAAAACATAATTTTTTCCTCTCACAATAAGTCGTTCTAAAAATCATGGCAACGGATGTTAGTAGGTTTAAGTATATCGCAGCCACTGCACTAGACATTATTTTTAATCGAAGGAGATGTAGGCGTGTTATCCAAGCATTAATGGTAAGGAAAGCCCCTTATACTTGGGAGTGGCCACGTATGAGGTGTTTCTGGGTGTTTGTCCCTCCTATCTGCTTCGAGGTCTTGATAAATTGTGGCATTTCTTTGTTATTTAGAATCCAGTATTCTCGCAATTCTTTTGTCTTTTATGAGTTTAATATAGAATTCTGTCTCGTCTTCTGTCCAAACATCTTTAAAGAATGATCGACTTTTACGTACGCCAGGTGACCTGTAAATGCGAAAAAAAAAAAAAAAAAAACTGTTTCCATTGCAGTTTTGTGAAATATTCCTTTTTCGAATTGCCTAAAAATCCACCTCATGCGAGCGTAAAACCTTTTTTGCGATATATGGGGGTTTTTGCGAAATTGACGTGTTTCCATTGGCTGTATTTTCAATTCGCAATTTCAATTTGTGCAATTTGAAGGGTAATGGAAACTCAGCTAGTGTCTAACAAAATGGTATTACTATTATCATCATGTTTTTTTGTTTGTTTGTTTGTTTTTTGGGATATGCGCCATGGTAATCCCATAATATTCTGTTAAGTACCCTGGAGTACAGTAAATACTATGGCACATGAATATGAAAATCACTACTAGAGAACTATCACTTGATACCATCATATTTTTTTTGCATTATTATTTTTTCCTTTTTAAAAAAAGAAAGAATTGAAATTTGAACAAAGTACACATATATCCTTGGCATCAATATCACTAATTAATTTGTCATTTAGCTAATTTGTCACTTTTATCCAAAGTGACTTACAGAAGGGCCAATCACCCAATAAGTGTCTTGTTTAGGACACTTAACACAAAGGGAATCATTCATGGATCACCCATTGCTGGGTTTGAACCAACAATTTCTTCATGTTTCCAGCCCATAAATTTAATTATTAGGCTAGACAATCCCACATCAAACAGCTGCATTGCAAAAGATGAAAAGGATGAGAATAAAGAACGCAGGAAGAAATGTAACTGACCTCTTTGTCTCCTTTCTTTTTCCTGGTCTGGACAGAAAGCGATTCAACCTCGCTCTCGAACTGATCCACTTGCATGTTCAACGTGTCTATCGTGTTCTAGTTGAACCAAGGTACAAAGCAGAAGTAGATGACATCAGTAAATGATGCAAACAGAGCAACAGTTGAGATGTGCATGTTTTTTGCAGAATAATCTGGTATGTGGCAGTTTGAAAAGCTGTAGAACTTCATGCTATTGTTTGCCAAAATACGCTCACGACAGTGAGATGGATGCAGCTTTCAGAACCAGGTGATACAGTGGCTTTCCAACAACTGGGTAAACAAAAAGAATATTGAAAATGACTTAAGGTCATAACTACCACTGTTCAACAAATTTTCACGGGTGAAATCGAGTCATTTCAATAAAAATCAGCACGATCATGCGAGTGTGAAAGATTTACCTACACATATTTCGCAACGGGAATGTTCGAATTCGAAAGCCGCTTAGTTTGAAAGTGATTTCTGTACTGTGAGCTGTGCTTCATACATAGCTACACTATTAACAATGGATGTTTTTTTGCCTGTGAAATTTCGCTAATGTAACCGCACTTTAACTGACGTCACAGTTCAGAACATACTGCAGAATTCATGTCTTATTAAAATAAAAGTGGATGGAATAGATGCAGACTGTAGTAGAATTTAATAATAAATACACTGGATTACTTGTTTATCATATCAATCCTCATATAAAAGTAATATCAAATACATCCACTTCACTGGCAACCAAAAATGCGATCACGATATTTGCCTTTGCATACATACAGTAGATTGCTGGACCATTACAAGAAGTGGGAGTTCAGCTGCTCTTTTTTCACTCCTCCCCTGACAGCAGCCGCCTACTATCATCTACATTAAAAACAAGCTTTTGGCATCTAAAATGATCCTAATGTTTCATCATATTGAGTCGACACAAATCCTTTTTAGAATGACAGGAATTTTTGTCAAGTCAACATGAAATCAAAAACAAATCCTATTTACTTTCTTTATGCACATTTCTTGTCTTAATGTGAATAATTTTTTGTTGCATGTTAGGCAAAAGAAAAAAAAAAAAAAGATAAAATCAAGGTCCATCCTACTTTTCCACATTACAGAAGTCAAATGTGTTGCAAACAATTCACATTGACTTTAATTCGAGTGCTTCACACTGCCGTTCTTACCGTTAGCCACTGCCCGACCTCTTCTTTCTCTTTCTGTGCAGGATCGACTTTCTGAGCAAGACCGAGTCCCTCTTTAGAGTATGCTTTTGTTTTGGTTTCCCGTTCCACAATCTTAAACCGCTCCATTTGCTGTGAAAAAACAAAAACTCATAAATCAGTCAAAAGTACAACATTTTGTTTTACTGTGTGCCAAAGCTGAGCACTTTTCTGCGTATTTTGTTTCAGAATTTGGATTTATTGGTCTTATTTGGATTTATTACTTACATTATATTAAATAATAAATAATTGATTATTTATTTATTTACAAAAAGGTCTTAAAGTTCACATCTCAAAGACTTTACCTTACTGAAAACATTGCTAATGTACTTCATCCAATAAAAAAATCTGATTTATGTTGTTCAAAGCATATTAAATCTGGCATTATTTATTAGTATCAAGTCTTTCTGTTAGATTTAAACAGACATCTACTTACTGTCTCAATGAGTTTGCGATTCTCTACTAGCTGTCTTTTGTCTTTGATCTCATTGGAGGCGACCCATGTCTTAATCTGGTCACGAAGGCGCTGCAGAACCAATGCAGACAGAAAAAGAAAGAGCATGCAGAAAGAAAGAATGAAAGAAAATTGAGCTGGACACCTGAAATCAAGCATGCCCGACTCGTCCTGTGCCGCCAAGCACAGAGGACGCGCACATACATGACCCTCGGCGTGGGTAGCGCTTGTCCTTATGGTTACCAATAAAGACAAACACACCATGAGCAGTAAGACAAGCCAGTGTTTTACAAATGAAAGGAAAAGCAGTTCAATCTTTCAATAATTCAATTGATTCACATATGGCCAAGTTTGTGATCAACAAAAAATTCTCACCTGTAATTTTTTAATCTCTTTTTTGAGGTCAGACTCATATTTTTCTTTTTGGTTGGCATTGGCTGCATTGTGAAGCTGAAAAAAAAAAAAAAAAATGCAAACATATAAATTATTTATAATTTAATTTAAACGGATTCTACCCGGCTTGAATCATAAGAAGGTGATTGTAAATTTCAATAATATGTTGAAAACTCTGGAAAGAACTGAACTTTTATTCTATGCATTGCATATTCTATACACTGGGCCTCACTCAAGAAGCATGAGCAAAACAAATTTCAATTTAATGTGATCATTTACCCATCAGTACACTTGTTTATATTGTGAAAAGACATTAAATCTTATGGGTTTTTTTTAACCAGACCAGAAGACAAGGTGTGTCACACAGACAGTGTCTCTCTGAACACACACACATCATCCTGCTGCCCACACTTACCAAGATGAACCACAAAGAGATATAGTGTACAATCACATCTCTGAGCATAAAAAGAAATGAAAAGCTGCACAATAAACTAGGTGTACTTCCTTAAAAACTCTTCATATTCAGAAACGTCTTATATTTCATTGATTACATTTGTTCATTGTAGGAGATTGAGATTGTTCACTGTGGTTTAATGTAAATGCTGAGCAAGGATGTTGTTGTGGGTGTGAATTAGTTTGCAAATCTGCTTTGCTGTTTGATTTGACTTTTTCTTTTCAAAAATGGCCACAGGGAGCTTCTTTTTTTAATGCAAGCATAGCATTACTACTGTACATTTGATTTTTTACAACATTTTTAAATATATAATATATATTACTGTTCAAAAATTTGGGGTTGGTAAGATTTTTAAAAATGTCTCTTATGCTCACCAAGGCTACATTTATTTGATTAAAAATACAGTAAAAACAGTAACATTGTGAAATATTATTACAATTACAAATAACAGTTTTCTCTTTTAATATTGTAAATTTTTTTTTTTTTTTTTTCATTTTTTGATGAATAGAAAGTTCTAAAGAACAGCATTTATTTGAAATTATAAATGTCTTTACTGTCATTTTTGGTCAAATTTGTGTGTCCTTGCTAAAAAAATGTGACAATCTATTGTAAAATATTATTCTTAAAACAGAAAAAAAAGAAGACATCTAAAATATAATTAACATGATAAAATGAGCTTTTAAAAAAGTGCTCTAGTCATTTCTTACCTTTTTCCAAATGTCCTCAAACTGCTCTACCCCTTCTGCAACTTTTTTCAAACATCTGTCTATTTCGCCTGAGGAGAGAGAAGCAAACCTTCAGTACATGATGGGATGAGGTGAGACCAGGCCACATTCTCAGAAACAACACATACACATGTGGGGTTGATACAGCAGATAATGCTAAATAATGTAAGCTATTCATGTAGCATTCTCCTCAAACTAAGGTGCACACAGATATCTTCCAAAAAGACCATTAAACATATATGGCCAGAAAAAGCCCCTGTTATCATTACCTTGAAGTTTTCTTTTATCAGCCATGACTTCCTGACTATGATGTTTTCTTCATGCCTTCTTCTACTGAAAGAAATAGAAGAGAAAATTAGCACTGTAGCTCTTCATTCATGGTGCTTATGAAATCATCTGGCATAGCAGGGCTCCAGGCTAACATTTGAGAGCAGTTATTGGGAAAATTAATAATATTATATGTTTGTTTCTTGGAAATGCACATTTGACAGTAAAGCACTGAGTTGGAGTTCAGATGCAGATAACATTAACTTTTATTAACAACAGTAACATGCAAAAAATAAAATAAAATAAAATATATAAAATAATACATATAATATATATATATATATATATACAATTTAAAGCGAAAAATGTAAATATTCTACTCATATTAAATGCACCATTGTTTTTCTATATTATCATACTGCAGCTTCAGTGATTATAGAATTTCACTTGCTTGCTTTCTGTGTAATTCATTAGCAATTTGAAGAAAAGTTTGTTTTTCATGACACTTTGTGACTTTTCCTACTTCATCAGTATAAATAAAAATGCCAAACTTTGACAAAAAATGATTTCTTGATTTGATATTTATAACAATGATTTCATAATGTCTAAATATAAATTAATGGGGACAATCTTCGAAGGATGAATAAATAATATTTTTGGTCATTACATTAAAAATAATAATATTAACACAATGGTAACACTACAATAAGGTTCATTGGTTAACTACATTAGTTAAACTAATAATGAACTGCACTTCTACAGCATTTATCAATCTTTGTTAACGTTAATATCAACATTTACTAATACATTATTAAAATCAAGAGCTGTATTTGTTAACATTAGTTAATGCAAAATGTTAACAAACATTAACAAATACAGTAACAAATGTAATGCTCATGGTTAGTTCATGTTAGTTAATACATTAACTAATGTTAATGTAAAGTGTTACCAAAATAACAATTAAATTGGATAATATTTAAAGCTTTAAAGTGCTGGGAAAAGTGTGAAGCACTTAAAAGTCCTTAAAGTGCTTTAATTTCACTCTCAAAAGGTTGTACAAACCCTAAAATGAGTAATGTAAAAACATTTGACTATTCCTGCCACAATACCATGGTTACATTTACCATTACTACATTAAATCCATGACAAACGTTGGTGATTTGTGGACTGAAAAGCCTTCTATAATGGTACTGGATAATTACACTGAATCTCCCAGAGCTGTGAAAAAACAGTGTCACGTGATCGAGATAGGCCCGCAAGTAAACCTGTTCTGAGCTCGTGCTGCACTGTCTATTATTGGTCCGAGCTGATAAATGGTAAACGAGCTGATAAACGGCAAACGAAACAAAGCGGAACAAAACCGCGCTAGCTCAGTTTCGTTCTGCTTTTATTTCATTTGCTGTTTACAACAGAAAGCTGCTTATCAGTTGGGCAATGTGGTGATGGCACCAGTGCAACCTCTAACAAAAATTAGTTGCACAGACAGGAAAAAATTTGGTTGCAGTCTGGAGCCCTCCATAGTCCCTTACAAATGACTGGATTTGTAAGAAACAAGACACATTATAACGTGCTTCAAAGCCATATGTCCAAATAGAGAACACAAGCCTTTTAGACGGATGGCCTATTTTATAATTACATGTTTTTCCCTGAACTATTAGTGTAATTACTGTAATGGCACAGAGACGTCATTACAAAAACACAAATCGACTCTTGTGGTTTCTGTAGGGAAGGCTGGACAGGTTTGGTGTGAATACAAAAAAGCAAATCTTTTTACCTTTAGTAATTATGGGACCAGCTGTAAGACTGAACCCAATGGCGTATTTGACTTGTCAATAAGCTGCAGTGAAAACTATACATATTTTATATGTAAAGCAAATCAAACAAAGTCTGTTTTTATTTGCCATTTGGGGCAGGGTTTTATGCTAATATGGTATTATTATACCATAATAATAAACCTGCATAGGAAAAAAAATAATTAGATTAGATTTTATTAGATTAGACACAACTTTATTGTTTTTATCTAACCAGAAGTGCAAATAGCAATATGATTATAGATAAAATATTATTATCAGTTGTATAAAAAATGCAGGGTTTTAGGTAGAGATTAATATAATAGCATGGCAGTAATGACTTAGTAATAAATAATAGTCTTCGGTGCAAGTCTTTACAAATAGCTGCACAGAAAACACAGAGATGAAACTCACATCATTGGATGAGATAAAATGTTGAAATGTTGTCAATGTTTTGAGAGCGCCACAGAGCCACAGTGTTTACACTCTCTTTGGAAGTCAACCTATGAATTGCTTGTATCAAGTAACTAAATATAGTAATGAATCATTTGTTTATCATTTGTGTAGACAGGCATATCTAGTCAAATATATACTTGCACACTCAAAGCATGCATTGGGATGCTCACAACAAGTATGCCGGTGTGAAACAAAGATGTGTGATCTCCTCAGTCTAAATTTAGAGAATGCATTAATCTATTCTTCACACATCTCACATAGAAGAGACTTCCAATGATGCCGACATGTAATCCATGTTTATTAGATTCAGAAAACTCAAGGATTTTGTTCAACACAAACAGCATGTACTTATATATTAAAAAAAAAAAAAAAAAAAAAAAGGTTCAGTGGGGTTTTTTAAACAATTTTAAAGAACGCTTTATGCCAAAAGGAAAAATGTCTTTAATAATTGCATAATATTTTCATGTTTAACAGGTTATTTCATTTTTTTCTAGAGATAAAATATGTTTGAGCTGTTTAATTTATAACATTTAATTGAAATTAAAAAAAAATTATAAAATTAATTATCAAATCCATTAAACTAAATCCATTATGATCCCATGATGGGAACCCCTTAAGGTTCTATAGGGCTTTTCACACTGTGCTTACCGTGGGTTACTGTCATTCTAAACACCGCTTTTAACCCTGGGTAAAGGAACATTCACACTTGTAATTTAGTTTAATGTACAGTACACTTTAATGTACAGTGTGTTAGAATGTTAAGACTAGATGCTTAGCAACCGACAACCAATCGCGTGCCTCATATTAACGTGCTTTGGACAGTCACGCGTCTAGCTTTGAAACAGTAGTTTCAGCATTTGAGAGGGAAAAAACTTCAAACAGCATCAGGAAACGCGACAACTGCAGTGAAGAAGAGTTTCATTCTTCCCTTTTATAGTCTGAAAAGTCCATATATAATATGAGGATGCATTGTGAAACATATCAAGTACTGTGCTCTTCCAATCAGTGACACTGACACCACAAATATGCAAATAAGGAAGTCAACCCAGGGTTTAGGAATGTACAGTGTGAAACGTCAGTTTATAAATATCCAGGATTAAGTATTAACCTGGGTAAAGTATAAGCAGTGTGAAACGTGAAGCAAGAAAACCCTAGATTCCGTTTACCCGGGGTTTACAATGACCCAGGGTTAACTATTTCAAGTGTGAAAAACCCTTATGTAGAACATTTTCTTCTAAATGGCTTTTCACACTGCGCTTAACCCTGGGTTATCGTCGCTCTGAACACCGCTTTTAACCCCGGGTAAAGGAACGTTTCAAACTTGTAATTTAGAAGAGGGGTTAGCACCGCTTTTTACCTGGGGTTATGAAACCCTGCTCTGGAGCACCGGTTTTGCTGTGTTAAGCCCGCATTGCAGGGCCAAACTTGTACAGTGTGAAATGACGCAGTGTTAGAACGTTACGCCTAGACACTTAGCAACAGACAACCAATTGTGTACTCATATTTGCCTGCTTTGGACAGTCACGGAAACACTGCACATTGTATATAAACAGTAAATTCAGCGTTTAAAAGGAAAAATGTCAAATGCTGACAGTAAACGTGACAATTTGAGTGAAGAGACCGTTTCATTCTTACCTTTATAGTCCGAAATGTCCATTCGGTATAAACTCGATAGTACAGTCGGCAATACGAGGATGCGCAATGCTAGAGCTATGTAAACAAGTCACATGCTGCATTTATTCAATCAGTGACATTGACACCACAAATAAGCAAATAAGAACATTAACCCAGGGTTTAGGAATGTACAATGTGAAACGTCAGTTTATGAATACCCGGTATTAATTGTTAACCCCGAGTAAATTATGAGCAGTGTGAAACGTGAAGCTAGATAACCTAGGATTACGTTTACCCGGGGTTTAGAATGACCCAGGGTTAACTATTTCAAGTGTGAAAAGCCCTTACGAGTACATAATACTTTGAAGGCTTTTTAAATTAAAGATCAATCAAGAAGCTGAGATTGCAAAGAGCTGGGGTTTTATATGAGGGTTGTTTCTTCAGTAAATAAAAAAAGGTACAAAGGCACATGACAGCAAGAAGCATACTTTGAAGCCTACATGTATAAATGATTAAATAGCCTCTTTCTGCCCTTTCAAAGGACTATCAGCATTTACACAAATCTTTCTGGTACTGCACTGCCAAGGCTAGTTACAGCGCATACAGAAGAAATGGATTTGTTTTTTGACAATTTCAACATAATTGGCTTGACTTAAAGTCAGCATGAAACACAAGTTGTAGTAGTCTTTCTTATTATGATGAATAACTGAGTGAAACGGCTTCTCGAACAAGAAAAAAAATGTAGGGCTGGACTTGATTTTGTCCATTTGGGAATTGATTGATGTGATCTTATGTGAGTGACAGGTTGTCCCGTCCTAGCACCAGTAAACATCATCAGAGAAGAGATGTTATAAGACCAAAGGGAAGGGACAATACTTTCAAATAATAATAATAGTGCACAGATAAATCATTTATAATAAACACTGCAATATCCCAATAAAAAAAATAAATTGCCAATTTTGATTTAAAGGTGACTTTAACCTGTTTTTGGTCATGGTCAGTAAAAACATCCGATTTACTAGTCAAATACATTCTTGAAAGGTATAACACAAATTAGACAACACTGTCAGGACAAATATGCCAAATTAAATAATAAAACAGCAGAAATGAAGCATTCATTTTATCAGACAGATTTCTAACTACAGTGATCACCGTCCAAACACAGCTAGCTGAGCAAGATACATCAGCTTCATTTCCCACAATGAAGAAAGACATTATTTCATGCATCCATGCACTTCCATAATGACTAGTTATATATATATATATATATATATGTGTGTGTGTGACTGAAGCAGAAATCTAATAGTGTATAGAAACGTGTCATTCATTCTTCAGCAGTCCTGATCACCATTTAAAATATAAACAAAGATGACAGCTGCATGTCAATCATAATTCTCTGACACAGTCGCGCGCATCCGTTGAGTTCTCGCAACAATGTAGCGCGTGCAAATACAACAACTGGCAGGTCGCGAGCTGAACCTCCATCAGATATGTTAACAGTTTAAAGTAAACCTAAACCCCCAGATCTCACAGTCCTGGTGATAACAGCTCATTTAGAGCAAGCTCGGTTTTAAATGGTACTAAATAATATTTCAGCAATATGAAACCAGAGACTGCCACTGTCTTTCCATGCATGTGGCTTCTTTTATGAGCTCTTATCCAACTTCATTCGCATATACACTACTTTTTCTACATGACGAGACACTGATGCGATAATATTATCACTTAAGAGGAGTTAGAAAGCGCAATTCCAGCAAGCAGCTCGCGAGCCTGTAGTGAACGCGACCGGCTCAAGCTTTTTTTTTTTTTTTTTTTGGCTGGGATACAAATTGGAAAGGGAAAAAAAGCAGCACGTAACTGAAGTGACGCTCCCACGTTGTGGGGATGTTTTACCTGATTTTCCTGAGTTTCACGTTCCCTCTTAATATCCCCTTCAGTTCCGCCACAATTCCCCAACTTTTCACGCTATATTTTTATTTCCTATTATTTCTATTCGCCAAACAATCACTTCTCGCATCAAAAATGGCCGCCAGGAACACCTCCTCCGCTGGTGCGCTGGAGTCTTGTGGCCCCACCCACTAATCCGCCATTGGGTGCCGGCCATCAGTTGTCGTCTCTCATTGGATAAGAGGAGCTGTCTATCAATTCGCAGTGCTTGACAGCTTCCGTGCATACCGAGTGATGGTTGGTGTATATGGAGAGGTTAAAGGTGTACCGGGATATCTTGTATTTGTCCGACTTACTATGGTTTCTAGTAGTAACTATTTTGTACAAAAGTAGGACGTTTCTAACAAATCCAGTACTTTCTTTATTCACAGCAATTTTCAGAATCTAAGATGCTGCTGTTCACCATCAATACTGTTACGCTTGTCAAACAGCTTGTTTGGGAAACAGATATATGGGATTCGGGATATGAAAGCTAGTAAAAAGTAAAATAATTTCTAAACATAAGCCTTAATTTTTTAGACCTTTGATTAAGTAGTTTACACTTGTTACTACAAAGCAAGACTGTAAAGACGATTTGAAATGACTGAAATAAGTTGAAGTAATAAAATGACTTTTATTTTATTTAACCAGGAAGGTCCCATTGAGATACACTATATTCTACCAGGGAGTCCTGGCAATAAAAATAAAACTATATAGAAATAATTTTAGTTTAATATGGAAATTAAACAAAATATTCAAAATATTAATAAATAGTACAATAGTATATAAATAACCTCTCGAGTTCTTGAAAGAGTATTATTGATGGATGAAATAAGACAAACCAATAACCTTTCTAAGTGATATTTATATAGACAATCCAGTGCACTTTCATTTGCCAATGATTTATGATCTGCTGTTATCTTGAAATCATTTGGAAAAAAAAAAATAACTTTCTCAAATAAGATGCTGGTTTTTTTTTTTTTTTTTTTTTTTTTAAATGCACAAGAAAAAAAGCATCTTCAAAAACCATTCCATTTAAAGACTGTTGATTGTTGTAAAAGCATTTTACTACTGTTTACATAAGAAAATCAACACATTACCAAAAGTATTCAATGAACAGAGAATGAGATGGAAACACATTATGAACAACTGACCGAGCTGACATAAAAACACAACAGGCCTATTCGTTTTTCTATCAACCATGAGTCTTACAGTGTTTGTTACCACACATCTCGATGTTCAAACCACAATGAACATGATTAGACTAGATTTGAACTAAACAACAGCATAAAAACTGGTTTAAATCAGAACACACCCATAGAAAAGTGTTTGCAGCATGTTGCTGCACGGCAGTGATAAAGTCTTTAACTTGACATAGAGAAAGAGAGGGAGAAATAAGTGATTAACTTTGGTTTGGATTCACAAAAGACTTCATAAAACCAGTTCAACACAACTATCAGTCCATCCACGGCATCGCAATACATCCCAGTTCAATTTCATCTTCTGTAACAAAAGCTAAGACTGATGAAGCAATGACCTTGTTTCAAACAAATAGTCCTTAAATGGGAAACATTCGGAAATCGGTCATTGATTATAGACACTTGCGGCACATGAATGTATCATTTCAATCTACTGATTTCAGGTATTAGCATTTGTAGTACTAAAGGTGTTCCTAATACTATTTTAATAAATCAGTAGATATACAAGCCTGATAGTTGTGCTGTAATATGTAAGAAGCAATAAGCAACAAAAATATTCAAAATAAGTCTAGATGTGCAGAGGGAATAAAGATGTATATTCAGCCATGAATATGAAGAAAATACCAGTTCTGTTTAGACAGTAGCCATCTGATCAGCCACAAAGTACAAAAATGCTACATATTGCTTCTTAACAAAGAAGCATGCGGCGCCTCAAACCAATGACAACCAGACGGACAGATTGACAACTGATCATACTTCCAAGAGTTTTATTATCAAAAGTGGCCTATTATACTGAGAAAAAAAAAGACATCACACATACAGAAACAGAAAAGGTGCCACATTGGACAAATGTCATCACCATCTAATCGGTTGGTGATATGTATGGAAGAGACCAAGTAGGTGTAAGAACAAAACAGACAAAACCAAGATCTAATACCTGGAGATATGAACTGCAAAAAGCTACAAAATGGGAGGGAGATGTGGTGAGCTGGCCAACAGAGAAGACAAATGACTTCTGAGAAGGATCTGTCAGGTGGATACAACTCAAATGAAGAATAAAAAGAGATAAAAACAAGGTAAGGGACCGAAAGATGACGTCTTAATTTGAATTACCCGCCAATTATGAACAAATCTCCGCATTTGGTTGGGTATCGATAGTTCTTTCATCTTCTCTGATGGTCAACAATCACGATTTTATATGTTTCAGTGTACAATTAAAAAATAGTAACAATTTTATTAACAGAATAAGTATAATCAGTATAACAGAATATCTCCTGCTAATATTCTTAAAATACAAATGAAAGCAAAAACCCTCCCATAATTGCTCACAAATCATCTTTTAATTTAAGCCTCAAAACAAAACAAAAAAAAACAACATTCACTTTTGGCTTTTTTAAGCATTAAAAAAAAAAAAAAAAAAAAGATGTTCCCCCTTTGTCATCTCTGCCTCAATTTCTCTCTCTTTTTACGAGTTATTAATCGCAAAGCTGCTACTCCATCCCATTTATCTTGCTCTCTTCCCTCTACCAGAAGTCTCGGCGGTGGTAGGCATCTGGATCGCAGTACTTGGTCACCACCACCCTGTTGGCGAACTTTCTCCCCGTTAAGCCCTGCATGGCTTTCTGGGAGTCGTAAACCGATGTGAACTCCACAAAGATCTGGAAAAGTGAAACAGATTGTGAGATGGTTTGTGTATGTTTGTGTATCACTACCAGATGTTCATTGCTGGAGGGTTCAGAGTCAAAGTGCTTTAATCAGCACCTATACGCAAGGACTGAAAAACAGCAGAGTCTGACCCAAGCCCATGGCCCACTATCCATTACTTGAGCTGGTTTGGTAAGGCTTACCTTGCCGGTTCCAGGGATATCAAGGCCATCGACAGGCCGGGGAATCTCTATGCTCTTGACCTGGCCGTATTTGGAGCACTCTTCCTTGACGTCCTCCACAATCTCCTCGTACTCCTCGTCGTCCAGGAGCTCCTCTGGAGCCACCATGTTCATCAGGCACAGGACCTCGGTAGGGATACCGCCCATCTGCATCATGGAGTTTGTCATCAGCCCTGGTACTTGCAACGTGACCGGAGTCTCGTTTATACTCGTCTAGAGAGGGTTAGGGAAAGGAAAAAAAAATAACATGTTTTTGGAACAACATGCATATATCAAGATCAAATGCACTACCATTCGAATGTTTGGGGTCAGTAAGATTTTATTCATTTGTTTTTATTATTATTTTATTTTTTGAAGAAAATTAATACTTCTATTCAGAAAGGTTGCATTAATCAAAAGTGACAGTAAATACATTAACGTTTTAACGTTAAACAATTTCTACTTCACATAAATGCTGTTCTTTTGAACCTTCTATTTTATCAAAAAAATCCTGAAAAAAATCTATCACAGTTTTCATAAAAATATTAAGCAACACTACTGTTTTCAACATTGATAATAAGAAACGTTTCTTGAGCAGCAAATCAGCATATTAGAATGATTTCTGAAGGATCATGTGACACTGAAGACTGGAGTAACGATGCTGAAAATTCAGCTTTGCCATCACAGAAATAAGTTACATTTTGAAATGTGTTAAAATAGAAATTTTTACATTTGTAAGAATATTTCATAATATTATTGTTTTTACTGTATTTTTGCTCAAATAAATGCAGCCTTGGTGAGCATAAAAGACTTTCAAAAACAATATAAAAAATTTGACTGAACCACACAGGAATTTTACCAGGTTTTGTTTGTATAAATTGTCTTCAAATTAGTAAAATAAAATATTTTATTTTAAGTTAAACATGATTCTTACCATTGTGGCATTCTTGGCCCCTACACTTGCCCTCTGAACCAGCAGCTTCTTATCTGCTAACTGCATACCATTCAATCCTGCAATAGCCTAGAAGAAATATTAACAGATTAACTTTGTTAATATATGGGCTAAATATGTTGAAATCCATGGATTCAGTGAAACACTAACAATGCCAGCTCACCTGATCATTGATGTTAACATCCACATATTCACAGAAAGCATAGCCCTTAGAGAGGCCGGTAGCGCTGTCCTTAACCAAATTGAAGGCTTTGAGAGGTCCAAAAGAGGTTAACAACTCTTTAACCTGAATACATGAAGAAAGAAAATTACATTTTACATTACACTAGGGCTGGGCGATATATACAAAAAAATGAATACGATAAATAAGATTTTTCATATCAGTCGATATCGATAATTATGACAACAAATGTCAAATCTATCTTTCTTTTAAGTTTAAAGGGTCATGAAACCCTAAACCAACGGAGATTTTCATTATTAACATTCATTAGTTTTGATTGTAGGAGAAGGATAAGGGCCAAAAAAAGATTAAAATGAGCTAAATTAAAATGAGCTAGATGCTCATTTTAATCTTTTTTTGGCCCTAATTTTAACTTCCGGGTTTAAATTAGTCTTTGTGTCAACATCACATGATGTGACGTTTTCTTGTACTATAGTAAATCGATGACTCATCATTGTCTCATAATTTTTCATAAGACTGCGTGTCCTTATCCTATGAGAAGACGCCTTGCTTAATTATTCACGACAGCACGCATTGATTTCCTAATGACTGGCGCTTCAAACAGTGAGATCGCATACATGAAAGATGCATAAATGGATCAAAAATGAGTGTTTGTTTTTGCTTTGTAAGAGTTTCTGCGTCGCATAAGTTCTCTTCAATAGATCCTGAATCTTTGACACAAACGCGATTCATCCACGCTGTGAGTGTAACCAGTCTTTACGGCCCTTTAAACGATTAAACAGCTTATAAAAACGCTGCAAAATGAGCCTCAAAAGTTAAAGATGCAACAGCGTGTTCATATGTATTTTTGATGCAGAGAACAAATGCTGTGAATATCTTATTTGTGAATTAAATTACAGTTGTCACGGGATATGTGTGTATTTGTGTAATTTGGTGAGCTTACAAAACCATTGTGTATATTGTGTTGCGTGTAATGGTAATTTGCAGCATGCATTTGTGGGAAGCTTTGATGCTTTTCATGAGAGCGAAATAAAATTGTCTGAATCAGAAGTGTCGTTGCTGTGTCGTCCGTCTCCCCTTTCCCCCCTCCACTCCACAGCTAACCACGGCCACTTTTGTAGCATTTTTCAAAACTGGTGAGAACTGACTGGTGCTGAAACAGGGGGTTTCATGACCCTTTAAAGGCAGATGTTTGCTCATAAGATAAAGTTGTAGAAACCAGACCATTTATTGTGGTCTTAAACTACTCCTTATTGTCATAACATAAACACTTCATGTTTTTGAATTATTTACACTTTTCCAGTCGTTTTTCCATAAAATAAATATCTTAATAGAAAAACAAATTTCTTAGTTTCCTCATGTTCTAACTGGTGACATTGTTTCAAGTCATGAAACTGGTTTGTGTTGCCGGATTTTGATGGCATGTATCTTTAGCACAGTTTGCAGTGCAGGCTGCAATATTTATAATATTACATGTTTTGTCTCTTAGAAATGCACATTTGAGAGGAGCTTGAGTTGACAGTAATAGTAGCTTAGTAGTTAGGATGCAGATGTAAATTTATGTTCATTAAAAAAAAAAAAAAAAAAAAACAACCTAATTTTATATGGTATAAGTTAAATATTTTGACTTTGTGTTTTATTCAAATTAACCATTGGTCTTCTATAGTAGCATACATTTATATCATGATAACCACAGTTAAAACCATGCATATACACCACCTTAATACCATGGTAAAATGTAACTATATGGTTTCTATGGTATTTGTATGAAAAACAGTAGCCTAAATACATTTATTATGAATGCACAACAAATGCTGTAGCTTAAAGTGTTAGTTCACCCAAAAATGAAAATTCTGTCATTAATTACTAACCCTCATGCCATTCCAAACCCGTAAGACCTTTGTTCATCTTTGGAACACAAATAAAGATCTTTATGATTAAATTTGAGAGCTTAGACAGCTATATAACTACCACTTTGATGCTTCAAAAAGTTCATAAAGAGATCATAAAACTAATCCATATGAATTGAGCAGATTAGTCTAAATTTTCTGAAGAGACACGATCGCTTCATATGATGAACATATTGAATTTAGGCTTATATTCACAAATAAACATTCATCAACTCACATCAGTTGTGGAAAACGGAAGCTCAAGCACGTGAGAACCAATGAAGGTTCTATTCTCGTGTGTTATGTAGCACGTTTGAGCTTCGGCAAGAGGTTTGTTCTCGCAACAGCTTGACGTGCGAGGCTGAGCTTCTGTTTATGTTCACAAGTGAATAAAAGCCTAAATTTGTTCATCATATAAAGCAATCGAGTCTCTTCAGAAAATTTGAATTAAACCGCTTAATTCATATGGATTAGTTTTATGATCTCTTTATGAACTTTTGAAGTGTCAAAGTGGTAGTCACGTAGCTGTCTATGGAGGGACAAAAAGCTCTCAGATTTCAATGACAGAATTTTCATCTTTGGGTGAACTAACCCTTTAATTTAAATACTGTAAATATATTTCATTACTCCTTTAATACATTTAATGTCTACAATATCCTACAATAATAATATAATGAAATTCGACATGAATATCCCACATTTCTGCCACAATACCATGGTGCAGTTAGTGTTACTACAGTAAATCCATGGTAAATGGCGATTTGTAGATTGAAAAGCCTTAATTTTGACTGTATTTTGCACACAGTGTTTCTCCTGTCTGTCAGCGCTGTTTCATCTGGCTTTCAAGCGCTTTTCACTGGATCTCACAGCGCAGTTTAGTGGTCGTGTGACCGAGACCGATGGGCAAGTAAACGCATCTGCTAAAGTAAGCTTGCGCTGCCGGTTGAACTTTGAGCCGAGCGGATAAATGGTCCATGTGGCGCAGTTCAAATGAGTAGCGCTGATTCGTTCAGCTTTTGACGCATAAACATATTGAATATTTATCATTTTATTGCCCAGCCCTACATTACTATTAACAAAAGCAGGAAAAAAGTAAAAAAAAAAAACTTTAACTTTTAAATTTACTTATGTTATTAAAGGTTTTTTTTTTTAGCTTTTTCCTGACCATTTACAAATTTTTTTGCTGTGAGTTTGCTCTTGTGTCAAATATGCATATATTACCTGGTTTTCAAACAATCTGTCCTGAAATGTACCACACAAATAGAAATGATCAGGGACCTTTTTAAAAATAATTCAACTTCAGCTGCTCATTTCTCATGTTGGGAAGGAAATGCAAAGAATAAAGAGCCACACACAGCCAAGACAAGCACAAAGCTGTGCAAACCTTATGACATAATACTGGAATAATACCTACTAGCTCATTATTTCACTATGACTTTTATTATTTTGTGCAGTTTAGTTTCACTAAATGCTGTTCTTTTTTGGTACTTCCAGTAAATGGGAGCAAAATGTTTTCATGGCTCTTCTATCTAAAAATATTTGATAAAATATGCTAAAACACTCCTCTGCTAAAATATATGCGTTATATAGACTTTCTACCAGAAACCATTTGTAACCAACCTGGTCGTCGTTGAGATAGTTTGGCAAACCTCCAATGAAAAGCTTGTGAATAGAGTCTGGTACAACAGTGGACACCACACCTGTGGAGCAGATGGAAAACATACATTAACAGACAATTGGCTGGCAGAAGAAAAGGAAGAGAATAATAGACCGTTAGACTATAATGATAGGGTTGAAATGTAAAAGCGTAGTAACAGACTCATTTTCTTAGGGTCAAGTTTAAACAAAATACATTCACCTGAGAACTGAGAATGTATATAATATAAACATATGCTGAAATCAACCATTTGTAATCAAAAGAACAAAAGGAACAAGTCATGTTTATTGTAGTTTGAGATCTCAGAATAAAGAGGGAATTGTAAAGTGGTCATACCAGGCACATATACGCTGGGGTTCTCGCTCATGCCAGGTAATGGCTGATAGTCGTGCGGCCGGCGAATCTTTAAACTCTGCCCCTGGAAGATGATGCCATCAAATGCCATGGCCTGCGTGGTCTCATCCACTGATCGGAACTGAAGAATTAAAGGGAGGAAAATTGTAAATTGTAACACCAGCTTGCATATTCATAGGCAATGTAAGTCAGTGTGTACAGGTGTTACCCACCTCAAGGAAAGCAAAGTTCTTATCCTGGTTAATCTGGACGGCGAGGACAGGGTTTCCAGGGGCCTGAGTCAGACCGCCAAGTCTCATCTGGGCATTGAAGAAGTCCATCATGGATTCCTGAGGAGGAAGGAGGGTGTTATATAATGCAAAGACATTCATACATTTTTTGATGCACAGATCATAAAAGAGAGATAATTATTTTTAATGTTATGAACAATAACCTATAAAATGGTCGATATTAAAGTGTATACTTTTTATGGTTTTTCTGAATAAATAAAAATTAACACTAAAAACTCCTTTTAAATGCCACGAGTGAATTTAGGCAGCACATTATAATGTACAGTGTGAAAAAAAATAAATTCATTCTGAGATTTGCTAAATATTACATTTAAAAGTGTTATTCATTCATTAGTGTTTTTAAAGATTAACTTTAAAGATGCAGTAAAGCGATTTCTGAGAAACACTGTTGAAAGTAGATCGGACCGAGCACCACTACACACCTGTAGCCAATCAGCAGTAGGTTTTGCTATGTTTCACATAACCAAGATATGCTGTTGTCGTAATGTTAGCTATAGTAACAGGACAGTTGAGTGTTGTTGTTTGTCTGGAGCTGATTGAACTCTTGCTTATATATACTCTTTTTTTTGTTCTTCCTTGTCATTCATTGGTCATCTTCCCCTGTTTTTTTTTTTTTTGTTTGATTTTTTTTTAGCATTATTTAACTATGATAAGCTATGATCCACTCTTTCATTGCGTATTCATGCATTTTGGGGGCAGACCAAAGAAGGGAGGGGTGTGTTTGTTTGGGTTGATTTCAAATATTAACAGCGTTTCTCAGAAATGTGAATATAGGGGAAATGAGCGTGTACAATTATATATCCAATATGTTTCTGTATAACACATCTGATTGTGCCAGTGTTCTCTGTGTGGATTTGTTCTCCAAAGCCCTGCAGTGTAATTCTAGTGTGTGAATAGTGTTCATTCAACACCTCTGTGATGCCAAATGGGATGTTGCCAACGTAAAGTCTGCGAGCCTGGCGAGTCATCTGACTGCCCACTACGGGTACCGGGGTCGGCGTTACTGCCAGGCCGTCTGGCGTCATGGTGGGCAGCAAAGCGGTAGCAGGGATCTGACCAGCAGCTGAGGAAGAGACAAAAAATAAAATTAAAATAAAGCCAGACAATGAAAGAGAGGGAGAGAATAAAAAAATACTTGAAAAGGGTGGGCGATATGAGCCAAATAAATAAAATATTTAGTTGATAATATACAGTAGTGGCCAAAAGTGATGTCCGGCCTAGAAAAATTGACATCTTCACCCATTATTTATTAAAAATTTGTTAAAGATTTTGTAATCATATTAAGCAGTTGTACTTGGAGTCAATTTTATTTGTGATAACGCAATGAAACATGCCAAACTGTGCGGACATAATTTTTTGCCAGGCTGTCATACAAAGGAATTATGCACACACGCAAAAACAAAAGAACTTTTTTTGTGTTGTCAAAAATATCGATATTTCGATATGTATCGATACTGAAATATCTGAAACGATTCCAATACTCCTTTCTGCAGTATTGATACACCGATACTGCACTGTCTTGCTCTCGCCCCCGGACAGCGAGCTGACAATCACCCACCTCCTCTCATTCAGTCGTCTCATTCACTCCAGTTAAATAGTGTTGGTGTGACCAGGTCTGAATTTCGGAGCAGGATTGCGCATAACTCTACTCATTCCCGCAGATTTCGCACTCACAGGTGCACAGCCGCCTCTGACATACAAGTGCCAAAATTAAATCTTTTTCGCAGCTTATTAATTGTGAAATACACTCAAATAATGTGACAATGCCCATCATGGTGATTACTAACATAAACACAGTCGTAAACAGTTCAGGAATAATGTGCAACAGTAACAGTATTTTGAATCCATGCATGCGTCAGGTCTTAAAGAGACAGCAGCTTAATAAATGTGCCGCTCTCTATGTTGTTCATGTTAATCAAACAACAAAAGACAAAGAGAAAATCACTTACTACTCTTGTCTTGACTGATTAAATTGTGTAACGTTAATTGATTAATCTGTATTTAATTTTTACAATGAAGATTATCCAATGTTATTTTTAAATTTAATTACTGATCCTTTACTCAGTTTCTTACCTGAATATTACTGTTAGATCTACCTGAAAAAAAATGTCATTTGTATCTTTAATCTATTGTATTTGTGTTATTGTTAGTAATTTGTTTATTTGATCTTATTTTATTACTGTTTACTTGTATTTTTTATGTTCAATTTACCATTTGAAATCAAGCTTCCTTGTGTCGTGTATAAGCTATTCAAACAAAATTACCCCATTGTAAAAAAAAATTCATTGATTTATCAAATATTTGTCAGATAATTGTAATGGTAATTGATCAACATTTATATATGAAAAAAGCTTAAAAGCTTTATCATATAAAGTGATCTCTTCAGAAGAAATCTTTGATTGGCTTGACCTTGGATGGATGGACAAAAAAAGAAGTTATATTAAAAATATCTATACAACAGTATATACACTGTTTTTTCCCCGTGGTATCGAAAATGGTATTGAATATCGTCACTTTTCAAGGTATCATATTGAAGCTAGAAATTCCAGTATCATAACAACATTACAAAAAAAAATTAATAACTGCTTATGTTATCATCAATATATGCTTTTTCCTGATGCTTTTCTAATGCTTTTTCCTGAGCTTTTTGTTTTTCTATGCATACAAATAAAACATGTAGCTGTAGTTTGCCTTTTTTGCCAAATAATTGTCAGATAAATCCCTTAAGTTTAGTGTGTGTGTGTGTTTTTTTTTTTTTATAAATATTTAAAAAAAGACTAAATATTTTCCTCATATTTCAATAGTTTAATCAAACTTGTAGGGTCATAAAAAACATATCTCCTCTGGACATCACTTTTGGCCACTACTGTATAGCATAATGTAGAAATTTAATAGAAAGTAATTAAAAAACCCTACTGGCAAATACTGACCAGTCGATTTGGCTACCAAATTTTCTACACATTTCTGTGCACCGTTTCAACTGGTATATCGCCCACCCCAAATTAGTTAGTAAAATGAGTAGACACAGGATAGTCTTTTATGTCATGTCGCTCACCTTGCATTGCCTTGTACTGCATGGGTGTAATATGCTCAAAGCCAGGAGGCGGTACATCCCAGTACTTCTTAATTTTCTTCTTTTTCTCCCGTTGAGGTGAACGGCTGATTTACAGAAAGGCAGAGAGAAAAAGAAAAGATGTCAATTCATTTCTATCTAACTAGTATATTACATATTCAACAATATGATGATTATTCTTTTTTTTTTTATCTAGTACAGTAATAGTACAAATAAAATCAGAATAATAATCTGTAACTGTTACAGTTAGCACTAATTAAAAATATTTTACCAACATAACGCCACACATAGACAAGGCTCTTAATGCAGAAACAATGAGTAGTAATTCATCTCACAAACTCCTTCAAAGAGTCAAGATGGATTTGTAAGATGTAAACAAATGGTAAAACTGGGTCAGCCCATCTGCAGTATTACCTGACATTTTCTTGGGGTTGGTTCTGAATTTGATCACTGAAATGACATTTAAGAACAGGGTTTGACATGTAGCTACTTTACAGTAGCTTAAGTCACAGTACACAAACAACTGAATGAGATTTACCAGCAGGACTATTGATTTTACTGTGCATCCTGCTTTATTCTTGATTACAGTGCACTTAAAACGGACTAGTTTTAAATTCAGTTTAAACTATGTAAATTAACAAGAAAAAGCATAATTAAATGGCATGAACTGACTCATATTGTAATAGCAACATCTATTACAACAGGGCTCAACAATAAGAATACCTTGCAGAAAATCAGATGTTTAAATACACTTGTATATCAACTGGCCCAAAGCTCTAACTCTGCGCCATCTTTATTGTTGAGCCTTGAACAATGAGTCATGTTACAACATTCCCTCTCGCACCTGCGTCTGTGGCGGCGGTCCTTGCTGTCACTGCGGCGTTCCCTGCTTCTCCTCTCTCTGCTCCTCCTCTTCCTCTCTCGACTACGGCTGCGTGAAGGGCTGCGTCGTCGGTGCCGGTTCTCTTTGTCCCGCTCTGAGACAGAATGAAGAAATGAAAAATATAAACATCCAAAAAAATTAGACACAGCTACAGGCTCCTGAAGCAAACCAGTAGGGATGCTCCGATCAGGATTTTTGCAGCTGATACAGACTACCGATTTCTTGACATCATGATCGGCCGATACCGATCCCGATCATTCAAGCTTATAGTGATAAGTAAGCACTCTGTCACCGCGATAACCTTTTTTTTCCCAGATAAAGTAGTACCACAGATGTGTCCTTGGTTATATTATTTAAAGTAATGTTGTTTTAATTGAGAATCAAATAAATAAATCAACAAATATTCTTTTTACAATAAATATTTAACAGGCCTTTAAAAACAGGGGCAACCACTATCGATATAAAATCATTTGGGCTTTTTCACAATCCTGTCAACTGCAGCTATGCCAAATTTTGTGTTGATATCTCAAAGCAATCGAAAGTTATGGCCATTATAACTTTTTATCAAAAGTCCAAAAACTAGAGGTCGACCTATTAATCAGATTTGCCAATTAATCGGCACCGATAGCTGATTGGTGGAACAATCGGTTATCAGCAAAAATCCATGCTAATAGTTGTTCCGGTTTGCGTCCATTGCTGGAGTGGCTGAGAAGGGTCCGCTGTTAATTTACAGTACGAGAGCGGCCTCTAGAGGCGGAATCACTGATGCTTTGCGCTGTTTATTTTGACACGAGGCTATGACACGAAACAGTGTGTAAACAGAACACTACAGTACATGTTTTGCCATATTATAAAGTAATTAATATTCTGACTAGATGCTGCATTAGCAGAGAAAGAACAGCAGTAGCCTATGTTTGCCATTAAGGCTAAGAGTACGCTAGAGTACACAACAATGTGACAAAAATACAGATAAATCTGACCCAAATGTTTAATGTCACAATTGTTACCATCTTTTAGGCATTAGTTTATATTTAGCCTGTCACTTATGCATTGATTAGCCGGCGAAGTTGCATATTTATAGCTAGTGATGTGAGAAAGCAAATTGTTCATGCAGCCGATAAAATGATCACGTAGAAACATATAAACAAATCAGAAACGCATCCGTGAGTTCTTTTTTCATCAACACTGTAATACATATTTAATTATTTTGATTAGAGAATCATCAAGATTCTAAAATAGAAGCAAATAAAGTGAGACTATACATGTAATATACATTTATGTAATATCAGTGCTCTGGCCTTTGCGTAGATATTTAAAGATGGCCATCTTTAAGCATGAAGCCGGTTTCACACTGCAAGCGTAAGCAGCGCATGAGCAGCGCATTTTTTTTCGGCTTGCATGTTAATCAATGAGTGCATTCACACAGGCAGCAGTGAGTCTATTTTTGCTGCGCTGCTGACGCTCAATTAAAGTGAAAGCACACTTTTGATGGACAAAATAAATGTAATTTCACACAAAAAGTGTTCAAAATGCACAGAATAAGCATGTCTAATGTGTTTTAACAAGAATTTGAGTATGACAAAAAAGAAAATTAAGAACCAAAAATATTTATAGAAGATTTACCCATTTAAACTTGTTTTTAATTATTCAGTTTGGGTTAAAGTATGGTGTATTATAAAAAACTAAAGTAAACTAGCCAGAAAATATGATATATAAACATTATTTTAGTTATTACACAGAGAGATATAGAGGCTGCAGCATACCCAAATCAAACCCGAGTTTGCGGTCTTGTAAACATGTGCACGCGGCAGATCATGTAAAACACAAAGCTTACCTCATTCATGTGCAGCAATGGATGACACGAGGCTTTTATTTATTTATTTACGTTTATATGCGAATGTCGTACACCTCCCCATGTTAACAAACTTTCAAGACTATCAAGTTTATAAATGACCAACTAATAAAAACTTATACTAATAAAAATGTAGCTGTCTTTGTAAAGAAATGCTCACTTTATATGTAGCTTCAAGCCGCTGCTGTGACGCTGTACAAACGCTTCCCGTGTGAATACTCGCGCGTCTCTGCAGCTGCAGTGACGATGTAGTTACGCTCATGCGCCGCTTAAGCTTGCAGTGTGAAACGGGCGTGACTGTTTGGATTTATATGAAATGGTAACACTTTACAATAAGATTCCATTTGTAAAGTAAGACCTTCATTAATCTTTGGAACGCAAATTAAGATATTTTTGTTGAAATCCGATGGCTCAGTGAGGCCTCCATAGCCAGCAATGACATTTCCTCTCTCAAGATCCATTAATGTACTAAAAACATATTTAAATCAGTTCATGTGAGTACAGTGGTTCAATATTAATATTGTAAAGCGACGAGAATATTTTTGGTGTGCCAAAAAAACAAAATAACGACTTATATAGTGATGGCCGATTTCAAAACACTGCTTCAGGAAGCTTCGGAGCGTTATGAATCTTTTGTGTCGAATCAGCGGTTCGGAGCGCCAAAGTCACGTGATTTCAGCAGTTTGGCGGTTTGACACGCGATCCGAATCATGATTCAACACAAAAGATTCATAATGCTCCGAAGCTTAATGAAATCAGCCATCACTATATAAGTCGTTATTTTGTTTTTTTGGCGCACCAAAAATATTCTCGTCGCTTTATAATATTAATATTGAACCACTGTACTTACATGAACTGATTTAAATATGTTTTTAGTACATTAATGGATCTTAAGAGAGGAAATGTCATTGCTGGCTATACAGGCCTCACTGAGCCATCGGATTTCAACAAAAATATCTTAATTTGTGTTCCGAAGATGCACGAAGGTCTTATGGGTGTGGAACGACATGAGGGTAAGTAATAAATTACATTTTAATTTTTGGGTGAACTAACCCTTAAATAAATGCTGTAGAAGTATTGTTCATTGTTAGTTTGTTAATTTCAAAGTTTACTAGTATATTTTTAGAGTGTTACATTTTGTTTTAGTTTGAATACATCTTTTATTTACTTCAATATTTATTATTAATTATATTATTAATATAATTAATATATTCATATCTATATATTTATTTCATTTAGCACATTTTCATGGTTCATTACAGCTTTTTTGTAGTAAGTTCAGCACTGTTTTACTTGGAATGTTATGTTTGTGTTTTTTTTTTATCCAGTATCCATATTAAAAACTATCGGTTGATTAATCGGTTACCGGCAAGTATGTCTAACCTAAGTTATTGGTAAAATCCACCATCGGTCGACCTCTACCAAAAACCTCTCCAAACAAGTGATCCGAGTGTTTCACTGAACATAAGAACTACATACATGGGTAAATTAGGACGGAAGTCCTATAGCTTTAGCCAAGCAGCATGTTGTGACTCAGTGAGGATTTTCTCAAGAATTAAGCATCATTTTTGTTGTGTGTGGGCCCGACTGAATCAACCTGCTCTAAATAAATAATGTGCGATCTGCTATCTTTTACTAATGTTTCACAAAGTTAAAAAAGCAAAAAAATGCATGTCAGCGGCGACTTTTCATATGAATACTTGTAATTTGGTCACAAATTGAAACAAATACGCTTTTTGTATTCTGCTAGTTGAGAACTGTTCATCAAATTTTGATCGGTTCGTAAGATCGGCCAAACTTTGTGACTACAAATCGAGTCATAGAGTAAGAAAAGAGGAAGGAACAAGAAGAGAAAGCCCATTCCAGCTACAGAATGAAAGATTTGGCACACTATTATGCAGATTTTCAGTTTTCACAGTGAGTATCTAGGGAAAAAAGGAAGATTAGAGGTAAAGGAAAGAGACAGATTGTGTGTGCTTTTCTGGACCTCATTATTGGATACCCACCATGACCGTTTAGACTGTCACCTGTGCGGAAGAGAGAGAGGGGTTAAAAAAAAAAAAAGGAAAACAGGAGGTTATTGCAACTCAATTAAACTTACAAACAGAATACAGAATGTGTCACTAATGGCAGGTGATCTGACAACAATGTGGAAATACAAATCCTGCAGTTACAAACTTATCATCAGTTACATACAAGACAATAAAGCTTTTAATTGCATGTCGATTCTGGGACAATCACCACAAAAAAAAAAAATTCAAGTGAGCTGTTTGTTTCAAATATAAAACTTTCTCAGCTGTTACTGTAGAGGTGTGTTTTTTTTAAAAAAATCAGTCATGAATGTGCTATTATTACAATATTAAGACTTAAAGTCAACATGAAATCGAAGTTGCGATAGTCTTATTGTGACATTTATTTATTAGCAAAAATAAATAAATAAATAAAAAATTGTAGGGCCGGACTTGATTGGATCATTGTGGTTTGCTATTGCTGTGATCTCATGTGAGTGACAGGTTGTCCCGCCCTCAAGCCAGTAAACACGTCATCAGGGAAGGGATGTCGTTTCAAGTGGGAGGGGATGTTATTTTGATTAAGAATTACAAGCGCACATGAATTTAAAAAAGTAATGCGCACGTAATGCTTTACTTTCATGTTGACTTTAAGTACATTGAACTTTTGCTGACACCTTTATATCCAAAGCGAGCTCAAATACAGAATAAAAAAAAAAAAAAACACGTATCCTGTCAATTAAATATCAATTACCAATTCTCAAATGTTTATACATATTTACAGCTTTCTAGATTTTTTCTTCTCTAAAGCATAAAACAACCAATATGCTTCAAGTGCTGAGTGAGTTTCATTTCCGTAAGCATCAGTATGTTTAGTTATTATGATATGATGTTACGCAAGTGATTACTGTTCACGAAAGTCAGTGGTGCATATTTATACTCACCTTGTTTGTTTTCAGATAGCTGTCTCTCGAATTCATCAAAATCAGACATCCTGGTGTTTTGATCTAACCCAGACTCTGAAACTTCGGTTAACGCGCTCTTTCGCTTATAGTCACACGCAATTTCAAGGGACGGACTACAAAAATACAGATGTTTTAAAATGTTACACCTGCATACAGAGTTTCGCAAAATGCACGCAAAATGTGAAGAGATAGAATACACGCTTTGCTTCAGAGGGTTGTTAGCTGCTAATGCTAACTCGAACCACCGCAGGATGAGAATGAAAGGCTCGCGTCGGCAATACAGATGATTAAACCCCTTAACTATGAAGATTTGCTTTTTAGATAATCTCCCTGATAATCAAATGCTGTAAGTTGTCATTATTAACAGTGTTGAAGTCTAGCCCGTCTCAGCCAAAGATGCTAACCGCTCATTCCGCGTTGGCGGATGCTGAACGTTTCTTCACAGCCACAAAAGTCACTCTGAACAAGAGCAGTGAAGGTGTGCGCCCCTACAGGCTTGGGGGGGGAAAGAGTTTTTCCCATCAGTCTTTCGCATTTTAGCTTTGATTATCTTAGATTAGACGTGTAATGTAATGTTAGAAATGACTATAAGATGCGATCTTCTAAACAATAAGATGTTTAATAACAGCAGGGTATAGTTTTGAAATGAATTCATAATACAAAAGAAAAAATAATAGATAATCACAACAACAACAATCCCATTTAAGACAATAAACCGATGTTGCAAAGTATAAACACTGTTTTAGCATTATATTTAATGTTATAAAGACACACCAAAGGAGGATTATGAACTAGTAAACAGAGACAACAAGAGCTATGAACAAAACATTTTCTCATAAATTATATTTTAATTCAATAAGCAATCTTTTATATTTATGGTTTGCTTTGTAATCTCCTGAGTAGGACTAGTACCCAAAAGTGTACAAACTTGCACAAATGAAAACAATGTCTGTTATCAAATACCTGGTTTTATATACATAATTAGCTTTCCCCATCTGTCAAATACAAAAAGAAAGAAAAAAAATGTTTTTTTGTGCTAAAAATTGTGCAGTCATTTTCATAAGGCATCAATACACTTCTACCCTAGTGATTTGAAAGGTTAGCAGATGTTGAACACAGCAGAACTACTATTCTTTGTTTTTTTGGGGTTTCTCATCATTAGGTTATGTATGAAAAAAAAAAAATGCACACAGATTAAAGAATAATGCGCTCATTTATCATTTGATGGCAAACATTTTAGTTAGGAAAAGTTTAGAAAGAAAGTCTGAAGATGATTTAGGAACTTTTTTTTTTTTTTAAGATGGTAGCAAGCTGATAACTTTATTCATTAATCTTTAGCCTGACTCATATTGTCCAATGTGATCACAAGGGTCAGGATACTAAAGAGAAGAGGTACCATATGTGATCCCCAACTTATAAACTCAAACAAGACAAAGTCCTTTACATTTAAGGAGTGAGATTTCCAAACTTTACAATGAGAAACTTAATCATATATACAAAATAAAGACATGCAACCCTTCAAATACAGTGGCTGACTATTTACCTCACAAAAGTTCTTCTCCCTCCATTTTTTTTTACCAAAACATTTTCTCTTAAACTTTCAAAACTGTATAGTATTTGTCCAAATGCTTGCTCAACATGCAATTCCTTTAATTGACACACTTTAACTGAATAATTACCATCATTAACCGGCACAGAGTTGGGTTTTTCACTCCAAATGTGTAGATGTAGAATTGAGATTGAAAAAAAAAAAAAAAAAAAAAAAAGTCCATAAGAGTCCATAAAAGTTCAGTGGACTCCATGGTGTCCAAACCACTACCTCAACACCGCTGGCTCCTCCTCCCCCCAAAAAGGAATACATTTTGTTGGAAATTCAGTGCCTGAACCTGTATGAAATGGGTAGCAAGAGGTTGTTCTTCTTCAAGGCCTGCACCTTAGCATGAGCGTCCTCATCAAGAGCTTTATAGCAGCGCCTCGCATAATCCAGAAGCTTCTCCTTGGAGGAATCAAACTCACCAACCTCAGACACTTTCTCAGGAGCGACCAAAAGCATTTCAGCAATAGGAGTGGTGGAGGCCACGGTGTTTCGGTCAACCCCATGGACCTGGAATGCTCTAGACATGCTCTTCAACTTCTGATAGGTCACAAGGATCTTATTGTAGCGAAGCAGAACACCTGCAGGGTCTTTAACTGCAAAAAGTTGTAATAATTATTGAACTTCTGTTTGGAAATATAGAGAGGTGCTTTGAAGAATATAGAGACTTTCTTACCTCTTTGTCTTTCCATGCTTCGCGCAATACGAAAAACGCGTCGTCTTTTCACTCTCGTCTGGCAATTCAGCCTGCCTGAATGGTTCTTTTGTGAGCTTTTACTATCTGAATAGCCACCATCATCATCTGTAACAACCTGCTCCTCTTCCACATAATCTTCCTCTGCTATATACTCTTCCTCCTCAATCACCTCTTCTCCTTCTTGGTCTAAAAGGTACACAGCAAAAAGTAAAAAAAAAAAAAAAAAAAAATCCAATTTAAATAAATTTTCATTACTTAAAATATACATTAACTGAAATAAAAATATATATATATATATAAAAAAAAAAAAGTAAACTTTTTAATTTCTACGGAGCCCCTAAAAGGAAAAAATATATTTAAATGCTTTTGCGTTCCCTCCAGAAATGCTGCATTCGCTCACAAAACTTTTGTGCTCTTTTCGAGCGAAAGCAAAGTTTCTAAGGTGAACGTAAACATTGCGAGAGAACACAAAAGCGTTGACAAATATTTTTTCCTCCCATCTCATATTTTTTTCCTTCACCATGTCCCTTTAGGGGCTCCACATTTCAGCATTCACATTTCTCATTTTCATTTAGTTGCAGTTGAAGTACTAAATTAACTAAAACTAAATAAATTAAAACATAAAACTTAATAAAGACTATATAGACAAAAAAAAATAAAAATGACAAAAAAACACAAAACAAAACTACTAAAACTTTACAGTTAAAATTAAAATATACAAAATGAAATCTAATCCAAAATATTAACAAAAACTAGAATAGTATAAAGGAACAGTAGCTATGTTTACATGGACACCTTTTGTTTCAATCGGAAAGAATTCATTCCTATTGATGAATTTGACCGTAGTTTTTACATGAATGCTAAATAAAGTGATCGGGTTGATGTGCGCATTTATATGTCACAAGCTTCAAATCTGAATAGATTTTTTGACATGTGCACACTGCACAAATATACAGAGTTTCCCGCCGTTTGCACATCTCATACCATAGCTTCTTTTCTTTGAAAAGCAAACTTAAAGGGATAATTCACCCAAAAATGAAAATTATCCCATGACTTACTCACCCTCAAGCCATCCTAAGTGTATATGACTATCTTCTTTCAGACGAACACAATCGGTTATATATTTATAAATATCATTGCTCTTCCAAGCTTTATAATGGTAGTGAAAGGGGGGCCAGATTTTGAAGTAATAAAGTAATTTTTAAGTAATTTTGAAAAAATCCATACGGCTCCCGGAATGTTAATAAAGGCCTTTTGAAGAGAAGCGATGCGTTTTTGTAAGAAAAATATCCATATTTAAAACTTTATAATTTTTTTATATATATTTGTTTGCCTCTCGCAGTTCAAACAAATAAGGTTATGCAACAAACTCAAGCTCCTCTTCTCTTATATCAAAATCCTCAACATTTCTCTTTATAAATTTTCGTTTTAGACTTCTAATTCATGGCCAGTGTTTTGTTTTGCTCTATCCTCTGCGTTTCCACGTTCGTCATTGCGTCATGCGTCAGGTCAGAGGATACTCTTCGGCGTTACGCATCAATTTGCGGCGGTCTGCCAGAAGCTAGTTATTATAGTTAATAAAGTTTTAAATATGAATATTTTTCTTACAAAACCCATAGCTTCGCTTCAGAAGGCCTTTTTTAACCCCCTGGAGCCATATGGATCACTTTATGATAGATGGATGCATTTTTTTTGGCAAGGATATTTTTAAATATATCTCCGATTGTGTTTGTCTGAAAGAAGATAGTCATATACACCTAGGATGGCTTGAGGGTGAGTAAATCATGGGCTAATTTTCATTTTTGTGTGAACTAACCCTTTAATATTTATCTGTTAATTAGGAGACGATGAACACAAAGCTTTTTTGCCGTGCTGCTTTATTTATCAAGCAGTAAAAACACCTCTTCCTTCGCCTAAAACAAGGCGTCTGTGAATGAAAGTCTGAAGCAAGGTCTAGTTGTCCTACAGTGTCCTCTTGATCGGATTAGTAAAGGTTTAAAGCACCCCTTACAATCCAAATGAAATTTTAATCGAATTTGGCCAATTCATTCCGACTGACATGGTTACATGTGACTTTACTATTCCGACTGTGCTACTAGTCTGATTACAAACAGATTTTTAGGGTCCATGTAAACGCAGCTAGTGATACTGCAACTGATTTTTAATTTTAAGTGATTTTAATAAAAGAGAAAAAAAAAAAAAAAAAAAGTAGAAGCTAATTAGCTGTTTTTTCTGCTGCGCTTTTGGTTGCGTGCAGGGATTTTTCCAGAGCGTGTCATCATGTGTGATGAAGGAGTGGGTGTTTTCCGGGTGGGGGGCTTTGGATTGTTGGGCTGCTTCTGACTGGTAGGTTGCTGCACGGCATCTGCTTCAGTTTCTTACATAAAAGAATAAAGATGACACTTTATAAAATGGGATTTTTTACATTACAATACGCTACTTTGCACAAGTACAATTTAAAACTACCTTTTCCCATTGTGCCATTGCTCTCTTGACTCTTGGTGGTGAAAATGAATCTGTCAAGTTGGCAGCGCAGGAAGTCCCTCTCCTCCTCCAGATCTTCAATGCGTTTTTGGAGCCAGGAGTTCTTTTCCAGAGAAATCTGCAGTTGTGCTCGGAGGCTGGTAATCAGAAGGTACGAACTGCAAGGAGGAATCTGACCTGAGGCTGACTCTGCAGAAGCATCGATTTGTAGAAGATAATAAAGAGTAGAGATCAATTGTAATAATCAAACATGTTACTGTGTCACAACATGGCTGAAGTAAATACCATTGAAGGTGTGGTCAGTTTGATTATAGAAACCAGATTCGTCCAGGTTGTTGTCCTCAAGAGGAATGGAGATTTCATACCCATCCTCGTTCTTCAAACCTTTAAACAGGAACAAGACAAATGTGACATTATTAATTAAATAGGTAGTAGCAGGTTTTTAGCTGTTCCAAATCGGGTTCCAATCTTAACCCTATAAAGCTTACAGTATCATATTTGATATGTGAATTTCTAAGACCTCTCAATTATTACCATGATCAAAACTTTGCTGAAAAAACCTGTTGGACACAATGTACTACATGCCTTCTGCACTCCGATTGATAATTCATACTTTTTTTAGCAACTAAAAGGCCTTTTCGTATAATTCTAAAAATGTCCACCTTTCAGATTGTGGTACACAAACACTTTTTACTGAGAAATCTTTACTGATTAAACGAAGGAAAAACTTTTATACTGTTAGTAAGTTAGATGAACATATGCTGGACTAAAGTAACTTTGAAGTTTTCCTTGATTATCCATACATCATTTGAGAAAAATCTTGTTAAAATGTAACTTTCAAATATGATTTTGAGAAATGTTTACATGTGCAATCTGCTATACTGTTATAAAGACCTTATTGACTTACATTACAAGCTATCACACTCTCATTTTACTTTTTGGTTATATAAATAACAGCAAATGCGTATTTTTGCTCAGTTTGTGTCTCTGAATAAAACCGGGGTGTTTTTTCCCCTCTTCAAGTGTGAGCTCCATATTCTCACTATATGACACTATATAAGTCATAAAAGCCTGGTGTATATCAAGTATAATACAAAACATAAAACGCATATGCAAACTTTTATATTTTAATATTTTGTAAAGATTAAACTGTTCCATTCCAAAATTAGATTTTTTTTTCTTACTATTATTTTATATGTCAGGCTTTAGAAGGTTAAACCAGCAATAAATCTTATTAGTTTGTCAAACAGGTTTGTGAAACATAGTGGCAGGTCAACCAGCTAATAACCAGCTCGTTCCATCTTAGACTAGCTAGAAACCAGCTCCACGTCCCAAAATCGTCTTAAACCATCTCAGACTGGATTTTCCAAAAGGAATATGATTTTATCCAGTTTAAAAGCTTTTTAAAACTAATAAAGTCTGACCTCTGTAGCTCCCCGTGCTTCCCTGTGCATCAGTCATGATTCCGATTACATGGATATGGCTGATACAGTCCCAAAACTACAACCAAACATAACTCTCTCAATAACACGGATCCAATTGCTCTCAAAACCCGATACTAAACTTTTCAAAAAAGCAAAAAATGCATGCCACAGCGCAGGGCGTGCGGCAATTAATAACAACCATGGACGAGTAAGTAGTTAATTAGGCATTAACGTTAACAAGTAGTTAATTAAACATTAGTTAATTTGCTTGTGTCGCTCTCTCGTCCTGTCAAACAGGGCAACGGATGACTGTTTCACACAATAAATGTTTCTACTAATAAGGAAGGTGCGCAAGTATATTTAAATTAGCTTTGGATATATTAATTCGCATTAATTAGTTCTACTAAATTATATGATACACTTGCTGCATATGAGGGTTAATAAACTTGTGTACTTACAAACGCAACTTTAAGGACCTCGTTTGCTAAGCGTCCGCCTGTTGATTGGCTCTTGTTTGTTGTTTTGAGTCTGTGTCGATAGCGTCATCATGAGGATTGACTGACTGCACGAGAGTCTGTGGAGTGAGATTATCCGGGTCACTTAGAAATCATAAATCATGTACGGCGCGCTGAAAGTCTGCAGTACAAGCACACGGCAGATCCGAGATTAAAAAAAGATAGCATATAGTACATGTAGAACGTTAACTTAATTATGTCCCCTATAATTTAAACTAACAATGTAGTATTTTAATTAATGTAGTGAATTAGGCGATCCAAACAGCAGTATTTTAATGCAAATAGAAAGAAAGAGTTTTCAGGACTCAGTAGGCTATTTTGAATCCGTGGTAATACAATTAAGATAAAATTAAGGAAGCTCGTTTCTGCCACATAATAAAACAATTTCAAAGATAATTGCTTAATTGATAATTATGACTTTTTTTCTCAGAAATGCGAGATATAAACTCGAATTGCGTGTTATAAATTCAGAATGCGTGATATAAAGTCGCAATTGAGAGTTATAACGTCAGAATTATTGTTAGTTATATAGTTCGTTGTGTAGTTATATTGTTAGTTGTATAGGCTAGGTGCTAGTTATAACGTCTAGCTAATTATTGTTAGTTACTGTAAATTCATAATACATAAAAAGGGGGTCTCCATCAAACAGTGCAGGAAGTCCTTGTTTCTTTTTGTTTGATTTCTGATGTGATGACAGCGTAATAACTGATTTAAGTTTGAAAGGGCCGATTCCGGTGGTGTCAAATATCAACATGCCTGGGAGGGTCCGGAAGCAGCTTCAAACAGGTAGACTGTAGTCCATACCTGACTCAACCACACCTGAAAAGCGATGAAATATTTAATATTCGTGAAGTGAAGATACCGAGAATCAAGGTCAGTTTATTGAATAATGCTTCTGAGGTCGATAAACGTTGTTTGTGTAATGTTTTTGAGTAGATAAGACTGTCTGTCTATGAGTGTTGAACGCACATGATTTTTCCTTGAACAAATGATAATGGACGAAAGTGCAGTGTTATGTTGGTCGCTTTAAAGTTAATAGTTTAGACGTGCTTCACATCTTTTTGCTTCAAGACCCAAAATAGTTTTCTAGAAAGGTACACACAGTTGTGTATCTGGCTTCATTTTGCTTAGTGTGTGTTATCCTTTTATTATTTGCAGTGTGCAATTTTACACTGTTATCGTATTATGTATCATATTATACTTTGTTCATAAATGCATTCATTTATATGTTACAGAAATATTTATTAGGCATACTGTATATTTGTCTCCAACAGTTACCATGGCATGTGCTGGTCTCAAACACTGCAAAGTGGCCCTGGGCTTTGCTGTTATTTTCGACATTTTTGGCTTTGCGGCCCTGTTTGTGGGGCTTTTTGTGCCACTGGAAACGAAGGGGAGAGATTTCGGGGACCTTCTTGTCTACACTGGGGCCGTCTTGGTACTGATATCACTTGGCGGTTGGGTCATGTGGTATAGTGGCAACATTGAGGGTATTCCAAAACAAAAGGATCTGAGCGGAATTGGCAATGCCGTGGAACGTTTGGCCCGCAACCTCAGCAGGAAAATATATAGTACACATCGTGTTCACAGAGGACCCTGACTTTTGACGTTTTATTTCTCATTTCTATTTTTTTATATATAAAAAGACTCCCTTAAAAGAAGATTTTTGTGCCTTACAGATTTGGACATTGAGATTCAAAGAAAAAATTTATTTGTCGAACTGAATATCCTGACCTTACACCCTGCTTAGGTAAATAGCTGTTGTACTTAAATAACATTTGGCCTATATTGTACTTTTTATCTAAATATGTTTTAATGTAATAGGCTACTATTGTAGTTTATTCAGTTACTATAGCCTACAACAAAGGTCAGAAAGAACGTTACTACACGATTGTTACAAGAAATTAAACTGTACTAGTGTTAACATGTATGCAACATTTTTAACATTTATTTTCTGTTTTAGCAATTCATGGCCAAAAGCAGTGTTTATTCTCTATAAAGTGTGTTTTAGTTATATTTTTAGTTATCAAAAAATGGATTCATTTTTAGCAAATTGTCAGTATTGTTTGTCTGTTAAATGAACATTTTCAAGTGGCCTATTTGTATTTAGACAGCAAATCGTGACCCACCAATCAGAGTACAATAATTTGCAGTACTTCATGTGATCTCTAGGTGGAGACAAACATGAACATTTCATGTTATGGCAAGAGTTGATAGCGGTCACGTGGCTTTTGTATGAATAAAAATTGTTTTGACCATTTTTGACTAATTAAAAATTAGTCAAAATTTTTTACTAATTAAAAGGCGTTTTAAATAAATGTATTGAATTACTTTCCCTTTACATTGTTCTTTGCCATAGATGGTGTGACATACAAAATAAATTTACAAATAAATAAATTACAAAATGCATATAAAAAAACATACAAAAACAATTTACCTTAAGCAAATTGTAAAACAAAACAAATAACAAAATGTTTGATGAATAAGAGTGCATTATTGTTATTTTTAATGCAATATCAAGTAGATCAACTTCTCTGCCTCTTCTAAAAGTGTCTCCAGTAAACAAAGAAAAAAGAAGCTTACAGTTAGTCTAAGACATAAACACACTGGGCTTTATTTAGCTCTAGGGTCTTTTCCTGTTTTACACTTGATCTCTGAGGGCTTTTCTTGTTTTAAGCCTTCTAATGGGATTGGAACTTATTAGCACATGTGGTCTAAAAGTGGCATTTCTGTGTGGTACAGACTGGAGTGAGTAAGGAAGATTTGCACTTAATGTGAGAAAAGTAAGCCTACTCTGTAGGAAAAGAGATACAAATGCAAATCAATGATAGTTATGCAATTTCCATAGTGCTAAATTAGTACATTGGTGTAATGCTGGAGCAAGCAAATAGTAGAAAATTTTTTTTTTGTTTGTTTTGTTTTTTGGTTGAGCTGGAAATCTTTGTTTGCAGATATGGTGGATCCCAAAGGTCAAATAACCACCTCCTTTCAAAAAGATTTGAATCTGTGAAATTAAACATCTTTAAAAATCATTTGGACAGATTTTTGAGATTTTTGAGGCTAACCATGAAAAATACTTATTTTAAATATTTATTAATTTGAGTTATTATTAATTTCAACATTTACTACGACATTGTTAGAATAAAAAGTTAAGTTCATATTTAATGGCAGCGGCTATTTGCACTAAGTGCAAAAAGCAATAGATGCTATTTACACTAAGTGAAAATAGCATATTTTCTTAGCGATAGATGCTATTTACACTAAGTGCAAATAGCTGTAGATGCTATTTACATTAAGTGAAAATAGCAATATATTCTATTTACACCAAGTGAAAATAGCAAAATATTCTATTTACACTAAGTGACAGCAGCATTTTCTTAGCGGTATGCTATTTACACTAGGTGAAAATAGCGATAGATTCTATTTACACCATGTAAAAGTATCAGTTCTTTGTAATAAGAGTAAATAGTAATTTGAGGCTATCTACACTTTATATCGGCAGATACTATTTGCACCTCAGTGTTTTTGTACTTTAACAATAATATCATAAAGTGTAAATGATTATATTTGTTAAAATTATTAAATGGATGCTGCCTTATTGGGAGAATAAAAACCCTCCCTACTCCTTCCCCTAACCCTACCCAGTAAACATTTTTAATATTATTAAACACCCGTTCACAGTTCATTTCCACTTTAGAACATTATTTTTATTTTTATTGAAAATAAATGCGAGCTCGGATAAAGGAGGATCGATCGCGTTAAAAGCCAGGTTTGCGAGCCTTACTCGCTGCGCCTTAAGTACTGCTGCGCCACTGAAGAACGTTAAATTTTGACTGTCTTTTTTAAAACTTGAGTGGCCCAACCAGACATTGGTGGGCAGAGCTAGTGTAAATAGTGTTTGCCAACAAGGGACGCTTGCACTTAATGTAAATAGACACTCCGTTATTTAATAGACATGAGCTAACATGAACTAACAATGAATAGTTTTATTTCAGTCATGACAACTCTCGGGATAGTTTGTAAAACATTTTATTAATGGAAATATAATGTATAGGTTTGGTCTTGGCCAAAGTGAATGGAAACGTGCTGCTGCTGAGAGAGAGGGAAACCCCCCTGTACAACCCAGTCTCATTAGAAAAACGTAGCCTACCTGTGGGAACGTTTTCGCGAGTCGCAAAATACGTACCAATACGTACATATCACTGCAGTTTCGATGTGAAATGTCCACTGAGTGGCTCTAAAAGCGTTTTCATTTTTTTTGCCGGAACAGATAAACGAGAATATGGTACATTTTTATGACGTTGGTTTTTATATGAATCACTGCAGTTCTGATTTGAAATTTGCACTCCATTGCGTTTTAAAATAACGTACCACCAACACTACACCTAAACCTACCCGATAGTGTTAACAAAAGCAAATGTGACATAAAAAGCATCCATAATCGTGCCGTTTTACCTTGTTTAGATCTCTCTTTGAGCTCTTTTACCGTAACTCGCCTTTCACGGGATTCGTACCCAAGGCTTCCTCGTCTTAAGTACAACTTATGTTAAAAAAAAGCGAAACATATGGAGCTGGTTAAGCAATGCAAAGTCCAAAATATATTTGTTTACAAATCATAATATTGTGCAAGGAGACATGAAAACGAGTCTTTATTAATCCATAATCTGACCCCGTAATCGTAACTGTATGAAAACGATTAAAAGCGCTTGCCGTTTTACTACCTCTAGTGTTCATTTCTGTTGGAAACTGCAGTGATATGTGCACATTGGTACGTATTTTGGCGACTCGCGAAAATGTTCCCACAGGTATGTCTTTCCTATGAGACCAGGTTGCCCTGTAACAGATCTAGGCAGGTGGTGCTGGGGAGGTGGAGGGTTAGAATAAGAATTTGCATAGCGTGCAGAGATAGTGCATTCGTTTTGAACAAAGTTTAATAAATACTGCATTGTTCATTGTTAGTTAATGTTAGTTAATGCATGAACTAACATTAGCTAATGGAACCTTACTATAAAGTGTTACCAGTTATGGTAAGAAAAATGATCAGACGTTTTTGTTTGTTTGTTTGTTTTTCTTTTATGGAACTACAAACCAACAAGCTGCTACATTACCAAATTTAAATGTAATATTTTGTGTTACTTAATAGCAAAAAAATATGCATTTAAACTGTATTTTATGTTAAGCAGCTCACTATGTTCACATTTGACAAAGAAAAAAGTAGTCTTTTGACAGTGCTTGTCTTAAGCATTGACCATAGATTAGGCATTAGCCACTATCGATTAGTCACAATAGATTAGGATTCCCTGTTAAATCTTGGGACATGCTGCTCACTGGGGAGCGTTTACACTAAATTGACATTATGTGGGATTAAATAAGTATAGGAAGACGTAATTAATTGTATACCAGTCATTATATGACCTGTGCACAGAAGCTTGGGATCCCTTTCCCTGTCACATGATCTTGTTCTTTCCCTCCTTAAACAACTCCTTTCTGCCATGTTTATTTCTGTGTTCCCTCTGTCATTATAGAGCAAAAGTTGAGGGATTGTCAGGTATGTGGACATTATCGTAGGCCAGACAAGGTAGACTAGGGACAGTAAGCTGATCAGAACAAGACTGTCAGGATGTATTTATGACCCAGAGAAAATCCAACGCTTAAAAAGGAGGAAAGATAAACTTAATGTTTGAGAAGGATACAGATTAAAAATAAGGACAGCTTATGAATGTCAATGGGAAACAGAAATGTCTTTTTCTGTTCTAAAATTACTTTTAAACAATTGTGTACATTATGGTGATATTAATGACTGCTATCATCCAAATAAAATAAAATAACAAAATAATGGGACTGAATTCAAGTGAGCAGATTTTCAACATTCAAATTTAATAAGTAAATTAATTAATTCAGGATAACTGTGACAATTTTTCCCAGTCATCTAAATGGCAAAAAGTCTCAGTTTACCTGAATTCACCCTAAATTAATAAATGTTTCTAATCAGGAATAATCTAATAATGATGCATCACATGAGAATTTCAAGTAAATTTCTTTGTCTTTTTATAACTGAATTTAAGATGAGTTTTTATCCCAAAGGTCACTAGATTAAGATGCTGTAAATCTGGCAACGCACCATGAGGGGGAAGACCATCACCACTTAGTTTAATGAGATTAATGAAGATCTGAACAGAAATCCCTCTCTCTGGACACTAATGTTTGACATCTCTTCACCCCTTAAGGGTATTATTGTGTTTCTGGAACTATGTTTTATATTTAAAGATGGCAATCTTTGCCATAGATAACACAACCAACACCACAAATAACAAGCTACAAAAATCTAAACATAAAACAAAACGTAAAAAATCTGTTATTGTGGCAAACAGTTGGCTGTATAGTACAATTCATCTCATCAAGGTGTACTTTATTTTAGCCATTTGTCAGCGCCTTTTAGCTGAAACAGTGAAAATGTGACTACAATGGAAATGGGGTTAAGAACAGAAACTGTGCATTATGAAATGTAAATCTCTTTCTGGCAGAGCCTTGTGAAATCTTGTGTAATTGACTTAACCCAGTATGGAGGGGTAGCCACCTCCTTCAATACGGCCTCATTACTCTTCCACACTCCACCTTGATTACTTGCCCCGTGATTCTTCATCCTTAAACCACAACCACAGGTAAGCATGTTGTTTTATATTTATACAGATATATATATATTTGGATTTCTCTCTAGAGTACAATAATAATCAGATCTTGCATATTCTTTACTAAGTTGCACATATTAATCATTATATCACTACATTAAACATTTGTTGAGGCATTCCAGTCAGTGGCTTACCCCATGCGACTTCTTACATCCTTCTGAGTTTATTTTATTACAGTGTTTTTTTTTTATTTTTTGTTTTTTTATTATTTCTTAATTCCTTTTAATTAACTCTGTCCACATTAAATAAAGCTATATGGAATTTAGGAAGGAACTTATATCAGGCTAAATCTGTAAAAAAAAAAAAATAAAAAAAACGCGTAGACTGAACCGCTTTTTGATTAGGACACTTTCATTTTTAATGAGTTGTAAGGCATATCCAATGAGTGTTTTTACTTGAGAATCTTGTTAATAGTTCACATAATGTCAGCTATGCACATAATAGTATGAAACCATAATTTGTATAAGTTACAATTTGTAAATTTCTGCGAACAAAATGTTGGACCCATAGATATGTATATATTATATATATATGGTACATATGGAACATATTTCAGAAGTGATGTATTTTTATTTCTAAAAAGATAAGTCACATTTCCTCTTTTTCTCCAAGGTCTATAGTGTTTTTCAGCAACACAGATACTAATTTATCAGCAGGAATGGTATCCACCTTTTTCCTATACGCCCCATGATGCTTTGCATGAGTTATGGGAGTAACTTCTGTTAAACTATAAACAATCAGCAAAAGGTTAACACTATGAATGCAATAATAAGTGTTTTCACAAACTGGGTACAATGAGATGACATTATTCTATTCACCCTTCAATCATTGAACATTAAAAGGAAATTTAAAAGTGTAAAGGCATTAATAAATTACTACAACAGACAATGAATAATACCAAAATCTTGATTATTTCCACAGCAAAATTATGGATGCATTAAAGGGATAGTTCACCCAAAAATGAAAATTTGCTGTTAATTTACTCACCCTCAGGCCACCCAAGATGTAGGTGTGTTTTTGTCTTCAGTAGAAATGTAAAGAAGATTTTTAGCTGAAACCATGATTCTTGGTGATTTATATAATGCAAGTCAACAACTACTGTCACTTTGAGAGTAGAAAAAAACATATACAGGCAAAACAAAATGAATACCTGTGGCTTCTGACGATACATTGAGGTCTTATGAAGTGTAACGATCAGTCTGTGCAAGAAACTAAACATCATTTACAACATTTTTACCTGTAATCCACAGCCTCGGCAAACGGTCCTGAGCGTGTTCATGGCAGTCTGGAGCGCAAACTTCCTGTCGCATAATGACGTATGCTGACGCTGTGTTTGTTTACAACAGAGAGGGAAGACATGCGTGTTGTACTGTTCATCAAAGAAGTACTTTCTTGTGCTTATCCTGGATGCCACAACCTACATAAAAAAATTAAGATTATGTTCACTTGCGTGATCTCAATTGGGAAGGTTGACTTTTCACAGATTCCGAATGTTTGAGCTCCTGTGCATACGTCATCATGCGACAGGAAGTTTGCGCTCCAGACTGCATCGAACGCGTTCAGGATCATTTGCCGAGGCTGTGGATTACAGGTAAAAATGTTGTAAATAATGTTCATTTTCTTGAGTTTCACATCATAAGACCTCGATGTATCGTTATGGAGCCACGGGTATTCATTTTGTTTTGCCTGTATATGTTTTTTTGACTCTCAAAGTGACGGTAGCTGTTGACTTGCGTTACATGAATCACCAAGGACTACAGTTTCAGCTAAAAACCTTCTTTACTGTTCTATTGTAGAAAAAAAGACAAGTACATCTTGGATGGCCTGAGGGTGAAGTAAATTAACAGCAATTTTTCAATTTTGGGTGAACTATCCCTTTAAATATCGCTGCAGTAATATATGTTGCCTTAATCAAATATGTTCATTAACTGCAGCATTGAGTGATAAAACCTCCCATAATCTAAAACGCATTAGGCTCATTATGAAAAAGTTGGATACTCGAGTGAAATAAACATGACTACGACAAGAGATTAACAATGACAGGGAACTGTATGGACTGTAAATGGTCCCTCTCTCTCTCACACACAATACGGCAAATTTTTAGGAAGATGTTTGGTATTATGGCATTATTTCATGACAAATTAGAAAAAAAAAAGAGGTAAAATATGACCCACACTTGTTCTTCTCAGATTCAGTCAAATTCACTCCTGTACACTTTTTTTTTTTTTTTTTTTTTTAATCTTAAGAAGTTTTCTTTTATATTTCTCAAAGGGAAGCCATGGGAAACGCACAGAGTGGAGGGATTCCCAAAGAGATTGTGGATGACCTCAAGCTGACCACCAGGTTCTCTGAAGCTGAGATCACCCAGTGGTATGAGAACTTCCAGAAGCAGTGTCCTACAGGTCGCATCACACTACAACAGTTTGAGGAGATCTATGCCAAATTCTTCCCCGACAGTGATGCCAAGGCCTATGCCCAACACGTTTTTCGGTCCTTTGACACCAATGATGATGGAACATTAGACTTTAAGGAGTATGTCGTTGCTCTTCACATGACCTCCTCAGGCAAGTCGACCTTGAAGCTGGAGTGGGTCTTCTCACTGTTTGATGTGGACAAGAATGGTTACGTCACAAAACCTGAAGTGATTGAACTCAGCGAGGTAAGACATTGAATAGATTTCAAATAAAATGCACAAGAACAGCTGCTGAAGGAGCTGTGTCCTACTGGACAAACTACCATACCACAGATTTACTCATTTCCCAACATATCCATCATAGCATGTATTATGAAAAAATATTATGCTTTTCTATCTTCCTGATATTCTTTGTTAGCTTGAAGAGTGTAATTTCTTCACCATTTTAAACAATGCTTGAAGTGGAAAAATAAAAGTTCCAGTACTCCCGATGCTCAGTTCAAAACGCATTCCTGAAGAAGGGAGGGCGTGGCGGGCTTCCATACATGCAACATGTTGGAAGTGTCAGTACACTAAAGGGAAAAATAGAAAAGTGCCAGTACTACGCATACCGGCATTTCAAGTAGAGGTGCACCGATACTAAATTTCTCTGCCGATACCGATAGCCGATTATTCAGAATGATATACTGAGAGATTGGTTTTTCTTAAGGAAAAAAAATCTCTCCCAAATAATAACTATACAGGGAACCCTCTCATTTGGTACACTACAATATTAGAGGTTACAATTAACAACAGAAGTTTTATATTCAGCTGCTGTTTATTTTCAGATATACACTCAAATAAAAACTGAAATGTTTGTATAAAACTTAGTATCACATAAGGTAGTTTTCATAAGCACTGGTTGTCTTCATGGCAAATTTACATAAACATAATTTACAGTAAATAAGCTCCTCTCTAGTGTTTTTTTATATATAGCTAAGGAACTGTGATCATTGGAAAACATTCCTGAGGTAAATTTGACATGATGTCACAAGCTGTTTTATTGACGTCTTTCCGCGGTTGAAGCACAAATAAAGTGATTACATGAGACGTGATACATTCTGGTAAGTTGTACTAGGCTATATCTTTCAACATACCTTTGATATTCATGCATGTTTTTCGAGATATAACTTGTATTGAAGAGGAAGAAAAGACTCGCGCTCCGAGCTGCCGCCTGAACTGAGGCATTACAGCGATCTGACACTTCACATTTAAGAGCGTCAAAACGCCATTTATTGTTTGAATTTCATTATAAAATGGACAGAATTTGAAAACTGAAACAGAAGTAACAAAGCCTTTTGCGATTATTGGACGGGAGGCGCTACAAATAATATTTGATGTAGCAAAAAATAAAAATAAAAACGCAGACCTGCATGGCAACCCTGGCTTGAAATACGGGTGATTCATAGGGTCAAAAAGAGCCTGCTTCAGCGTCACTATTTTTAAACTGTTAATGCGTTAAAATTCAACACAAAAGCTAGTTTGCCAACCGCCAAGAAGAAGAAGAAGAAATTCAACACAAGAGTGATTTTCTTCACACACAGTATGTATGAGTTGCAGTCTGAACACGTTTTTCCGCACCCTTTTGAGTGACAGGATATAATCGGCCCTGATCATCGGCCGTTTTTAAACAATTGGCCGATGGCCGATAGTGATAATAATAGCTTTTATCGGCCGATACCGATTGTTGGTCGATACATCGGTGCATCTCTTATTTCAAGCACTGATTTTAAACAGGTTTCCCCCTGAACACTCCCTCCATCTGTTATTGGTCAGACAGATAGTCCCGCCCCCAGACTTATTCATTGATTAGTCAATGTTAATGTGTTGTTCTGATAATAATAATAATAATAATTAATTCTTATTTATTTATTAGCCATGCAGTTGGTGGGTAAATGTACAGTCAGAACAGAAACTTGTGGAACAACTGCGATTATGAAATTAAATGCCAGACTATTAATTAAATGAAGAGTGATGGCATTTTATGTAGAGATAATTAAAGGTACATTTAAAAATGCCAACACTTTTTGTGAATACATTAAGATAAAACATTAACGTAAACTCTGTCCACAGTAAAGGTGCATTTAAATTTTGCATTGTTCTGAAATTTTTTTGGGTGAAATGCAGCCATTACTGAATCCATGTGGTCGGGAGTTTCAAGCTCAAACTCTTTAAAATTGGGGGTGATTCGGATTGGCTGTCAATGTTTTTTATCATTCATCATCTGGGAAAATTTTTTTCTGAAAGTGATTCTGGTTTTACTGTGTCGTTATGGTTATAGTTGTGTTGTGGACTTCGCTTTTCTCAGAGAAATAGCATTAACATAAACTCTCTCAGACAGTAAAGGTGCAACCACAATTACCATTGCTCTGTGAAATTTTACAGGCAAAATCAGGCCATTTCTGAATTAATGTGATCGGGGGTTTCGATTGAGGCCAAAAAGGTTCCTCACACAGATTTCGCTCGTGTTCAGTTTGGTCACACAAATCTGCTATGTTTACCAACAGAAAGTTGCTTGATATGAAAGTGACTTCTGTGTGAGCAGTCAGTGATTCATATATTGCTACACGATTGACAATGAACAACTGACCTTTTTAGTCTGCAAAATTTCACCAGTGTGCTTGGTGGGGCTGGGAAGTTTGTCTGGTGGGGCGACACCTCACCTAAGCTATAAGGGTTCACGGCTGATTGAGTGTGTCTCAGACGCAGAGTCAGGTCGTTTCGACAGTGACGATTAAACCATAAAGAGCATTTAACATCAAAGCTGACCTAAGATCAGTGATTAAAGCATGGAGTGACATCACCCTTAAGCCCAAGCTCTATAAGAACTCATTGCAGAGGGAGGCAGAAGGATTCGGTGGTGGGTACTATGGGAGAGATAAGCGCCTCAATGTGCAATCAGGATTTAAGACCATGGGCACAGGGGGATTCAATGACATGTCAACTCTTAAGCCTTCTTCTCAGAAATGGCCGATCAATTTCCCAGGGAATAGTTTAGGGTGTTGGACAGTGATGTTGCAGATGAATCAATAGAATAAATGATATCCCTTATTTATGTTATATCATCTGGAGACAGTCAACTTTTATAAAAAAAAAAAAAAAACAGTGTAACATTACATCAAAGCAGGGCTTTCTTTTGGATTACGACAACTGGGAATGCTCTGCGATCCTGTTGCGAATAGTTAACGTGTTCTTGCATTACGGTTGTTGTACGCGAGTACTCAAGGTGACAATAGAGTTTCCTTCAAATGCCTGTGCCATTAAACCGTGTGTTTAATTCAGATAAACTTCGAATTGCTCAGCAAGATTCTCTTCAAAAGAAGAATGCTGAGAATGCGACTTATGTTTGTGTTGCGTTATGAATTGTGTTCTGAGATGTTAAGCCCTTATTTTGACTTGTTTATTGGTGTAGACCCTGGTGAAAAAAATATACTAAAATGTATTTGAAATGCATTTATTTTGTGCTAAGTATACTACAAATACATTAACATATTTATGTGCTAAATAAAAATGCCCTGCAATTGTACTTTCAGTATTAAACTGGTATACTTAAAGTCTGCTAACTAATTTTGTACTTAATGCACTTTAATTGTGTGGAAGTAGTGCTGAGGTCCAACTAAAGATATACTTAAGTATATTTGATTGTGCTAAAGTGGAACTATTGCAAGTATACACTTTAAATATCTTGCATTTAAAGACTGATATTATACAAAGATCATACAATCCTTATTAATAGTGATATTAAAACACCTTTTAGGCATGATATTAAGAAATGTGCATTGTGCAATAAATAAATATTACAAATAAAGTTTAATTGTAATTTTATATCAGTATGTCTTAAGTGATACGTCAATAAATATGTTAATGGATTAGAAGTATACTTATGTATGAAGTATGAAATAAATGAATTTTAAATAGATTTTGGTAAACAGATCTCCCCAAAATAAAAATAGTTTCATCATTTACTCACGTCTTTCAAAACCTGTATAACTTTCTTTCGTGGGGAACAGAAACAGAAAGTTCACACTGCATCGCATTCAATAAAAATTAATGGGGGTTGTCGAGTTCCAAAACGACTTAAGGCCCGTTCACATCAGGGAAGATAACTATATTGTGTCCACCTCAACAAAACATAACGTCCTGTTTATTGTAGCCGCAGTTATGTTGTCTGCAGCTTTAAATGCTCAAGCTCTCTAATGTTGGGTGGATTCTGATTGGCTTCTGTTAATGTTTTAATCATTCACCATCTGGAAAAAAAACATTCTGAAAGTGATTCCAATGATATCATTCCTCTGTGTCCTTATCATTATAGTTGTGATGTGGACTTTGCTATACTCAAATGATCAGAACGATTATTGAAACTTTATAGTTATAGTTACTGTTCTTGGTATGAACAGGACTTGCGCACAATATTCCAAGTCTTCTGAAGTGAACAGACCGAAATTAAAATTGTTATTTACTGAAAATGTTCTCATTTCCTTTTCAGTATGTTTTGGATAATTTAATTGAAAGTCTGTTCATTTTAGTTTTTCATTTATAATACCTTTTCACACTGTTCAGAATCATGCAGATTTATATTTTGGTTTAGAAGAGCACTCCAGATATGACTGTCCTCTTTATCTTGCCAAAGCTCTTAAGTAAGATTGGCACAGCTGGCACCATTTCATCTATTTGTATTAACCTATTGTTAGGTAACTTCAGTTATATTAGGGTGAGCCGAATCAGCATGCAAACAAGCAAGTTAAGCTCTAAAGAAGGAGCGAGACATATATAGCACTCAGGCCAAACAGATAAGAGAGCTGAGGGAATGTGGGGGAAAATAAATTTAGCGCATAGCCTAAACAGAATCCATTAAAACTGAGCTAAGCATGGATTACAGAAATAAAAGATTTGGAAATACACCTTTGTGCGTCATAAGATGTTGTCCAAAGAATAGGCCCATGTAATGTCCAACAACAGCATCACCATAACACCATAAAAAATCTCTGACTGAACAGAAAAGGTCATAATAATTATTTATTAAAGGAATACTATTACTATTTTACTATAGCTATTTTAAAGAATACTGTTAGTGTACTCAGGGTCGTCACTAGCGGGGCAAAAGGTGGTGATGATTTTACTGAGGGAGAACCCCTCCCGAATTAGATTTCTAAAATCTCTACCCCCCACAATTCATGGGCCCCAGTAACCCCAGCTATGGCCCTGACTATAATATTGTATAAAGTAATTTATACAACAGTTCTTTCTGGTTCTCAAATGATTGGCTGAGAGGTCTTTCCAGCCATGCGATATTCTACCAATATCGGCAGGGAACCGTTTCACCGGCGGATGAGTAAACCCACCATATTTTTATAGATACTACTGTTATTTTGTACTGGAATTTAGTTTTAAGAGTTTTTTAGGCAAGAATATAGTTATTTAGACCTCAGATATGCGATTTATATGTAAACATAGCCCCTATTTGAAAATTTGTTTAGACACTTTCTGAGATGCGAGCTCCAGGCCATCAGCGACCATTCAGCACTCATGTACCCACAGAGAACAGCTTCATCTCAGCCAGTCCTTTAGGAATTTGCCACTAGCTCTTATGTAGATAATGTTTAAACATGAGGTATAATTCGTTTTAGGTATGTCAAACGGACAATCTTTGGTCTTATTAATCTAATACTTGTTCCAGAGCTAACAGATTTGGCTTAAAGGCTATATTAACTTTCATAACTTTATATTTACATTGAAATTAAATCCTGTACGAACTACAGCGCTGCTTTTGTACGTTTGACTGAACTGTTTGCTTGTGTTTATTTCCTATTTTACTTCTTATACTGTTATAATGGCTATTGTTGTTAATTTAAATATTATTGTTCAATAATTAATATTTTATATAAATATCATGCCGTATTTTTTTGGTATTGAGAAAGAGTCCATTAGGGATTTCGACTTCAGTGAAAGTTACATTAATACGCCATGAGATGGCGGCAAAGACCATCTTTATGAATATCCATCGCAAAGACTTTTATATTGGAATGGACTGAAACAAGGAAACAAGGACATTTTTACTTTAAACATCTTATGAGACGCAACTGACAAATGCATTGACCTGCGCTGTCATGGGAATGTCTTAAATGTTAAAAGGACAAAGACAAAAGGTATCGCTTTCCTCAGCGGACATTCAAACTGATTTTGTGGTTATGAATATAAGACTGACCTGAAGAATATCACCTAGATGCAGGTAATACACTCGCTCAGGTGATCTCTCTCTCTCATAATACTCTACATATTACAGTGAGTTTCAACGAAGCGACTCAACGTTCCTTCATTACTAGTTCTGAAGTGACGTTTTAGAATTAGTAACGGAGGCTTGGGCTCAACTGTTAAACTGACGGAAGGAAGTAGTTCCTCACAAAAGAGGGTTTTTAAAGACACTCCATTGTTGTTCTTATTTATTTACACACTTGTGCCATCGAACTAGTGTAAATGCAATATTACACTCGTAGCCATGCAATATGGCTGTATATCAGCACACTGTGATTGCCTACGGCTGAATCACAGCCGTGTTGATATACCGCCATATCGCACGGCTACGGGTGTGATATTGCTCATATAATGTTTTATGGGTCTTGACATTTTGCATGTTAATAAAAAATTTTTAATTTATTCTAATTCAGTGATTCCATGACTTCATTCAAGCCAGTAACTTGATTCAGCTTTCTCTGATTTCCCATCAGGCCCTTTTCAAACTCATACCCAAAGACAAGCAGGCAAATCTTCCCAGTGATGAAAGCACGCCAGAGAAAAGAGCAGAGAAACTCTGGGCCATCTTTGAAAAAAAGGACAATGGTAAGAAAACTAAAGATGATCTTTTCTTAGTTGTTATTTATGGAAGCTTGTTACCGCCATGTAATAAAAAATAGAAAATAATAATTTGGACTTTATAACTCACAATTGTGGGTTTATATCTTACAATTCTGAGAAAAAAGTCAGAATTTTGAGTTTATTTACCTTGCAATTCTGACTTTTTCAGAATTGTTAGATATAAATTCAGAATTGCAAGGAAAAAAGTCTGAATTAAGATGTAAAATCGCAATTGTGAGAAAAAAGTGTGAGTTTGTATCACAACTCTGAGATAAAAAGTAAGATTTTTTTTTTCCTTTTCAGAATTGTGAGATATAAACTGCTAAAGTCCTAAAGTCCAAATTGCAAGATAAAGTTAGAATAAACTCGTAATTCTGAGAAAAGTCTTAATTGTGAGATAAAAAGTCACAATTTTCTTTTTTATTTATTATTTATCAATTTTTAGTTTTAGTTTTTTCCGTGGAGGAAACAAGCTTCCAAAGATATTAGCATACAGACAACACTTACAAAGTAAATTCTCTCACGCATGCAGAGCGAGTCGCAGAGGGGGAGTTCATCCAAGCCGTCCAAGAAAGCGAAGCTGCACTACATCTCATTCAGTATGATCATAAATGATCCAACATAATCATAATCATGTCATGCTTGACTTCACGTGCATTTGTTGTATATTAAATGTGCTCATTAAAGATTCACCATCCTTAATTTGTGTCGCCATTGTGTTCTGCTAGTTTCACAAATCTTTTTATTAAGCAATAGGTATCTGTTTAAAAAATAGTGCATTCCATTTTGATTGATATATTTGGTATATTTGATTTCTGTCATGCATTTGTTGAATTAGAGGTTTGCACGGCACTTCGTTTAATCACACACCCTATAGAGTAATTCTAATAGACTTTATTTTAGATTGTAGTTTGTAGATTTATGTTCAGTTGAAGTATGTCGTTGTTTAGTGTCTAGTGGGGTACCAAAATGTGTTGTAAGTGAAACCGATGAAGTTGTTGAAATTGTTTGATTATTCTCCCACATTAAGATATGGAGTCATTGCTTTTTATTTTTATTTCATCCAAACAAGCTTTACATGGTTTATTTTTGCACTATATTACATTGTGTTCCTAATATTATTGCATTACAGTGCTGTAAAGATGACGTATCACAAGTATTTTTTTTTTTTAGACAGCTAACGTTTTTGCAATTGCTTGTATACTTTAGCATAACCTGAATATGCATGCTGTAACCTAACCATCAAAAAAACATTCACTTAAAACATAAGAAAAAGTGTTTCTCCTCTTTTGTCCTTTGTGATTTTGATTTTCTTTCATACCATTTCTCATTCTCTTCATCTCTCGCTTGATCTCTGTCTCTTACTGGGGAGATTATTCACATAATCTTCTGTCCAGCTTTTGAAAGCATCTGTCTAAAGCTGCTGGAATTCCTGTTTGTTGTAATCTGTCCATCACTCCATCTTGTTGTATATTCAGATTATGTGATATTGTGCTTGGTTCTCTTATTAAAAAAGCAAAATATAATGAAGTAAAGAATGATTGTACAGATTGACATAACCTAGAGAGCCAGATGTCATCCGAATGAGCCTCCCAGACATAATTGAAAGCGCAAATGTTCTTAGGATTCCTGAAGCTAAAACCCTTGAGCTGAATCGAGTGAACTAGTGTTGGGGTAACGCATTACAAGTAACTTGAGTTATGTAATCAGATTACTTTTTCAAGTAACTAGTAAAGTAACACATTACTTTTTCACTTTACAACAAAATATCTAAGTTACTTTTTCACATTAACTGACAGCTCTCCTGTCCCCATGTTGAGAGAAATAAAGTGCAGAGGTGTTGTGTGCACTGTGTAAACATTATGGTTAAGGCCCGTTCACACCAAGACCGATAACTATATTTGCGTCCACACCAACGAATGACAATGGTCTGTTTATTCTAAGCTCGCCTCACGCGCCGCGGTTTCAAAGCGTGTACAACTTATTTTTGGTGTTCTTGTTGCATTTACACAGCTTTAACCAGCAGTGAGTGAATAACTAGTGAAATCGATCTAATCTAACAGTGAATTTAGCTGACGAAGTCAATATATTGGAATAAAAACAACGCCTAGTCTTTTTCAATGCAACTTCAAAGGAAGCTAGATAATGTTGTCGAAACTAGCGCTGGATACCTGAGGTAAAAATTTTTTACACAGTTTGCTATCCTGGCATAATGACCGTATCGTTAATACTTCTCACCATTTATTCCGAGGGTATGACCAATTGTTTTCCATATATCCATTTTCTTTAGAGTATCAATGAAAAGGAGGTTTGACTTGTCAAACAGTGGTGGCTTTTTCTAGACCTCGGCGATTAACTTCTCCGTAATGTCGTCTGCCATTTTAAATGCGCGAGCCCTTGAATTACAATGGATTCTGATTGGCTGTTAGTGATTTATCGTTCAACAGCTGGGAAAGAAATATATATATTTAGAACAATTTTTAGAAATATCTTTATCGTTATCTTTATAATTATCGTTCTTGGTGTGAACGGGCCTTTATTGTAGTTCTAGACTAAATGTAAACATGCATTTACTCATCTCACTTGCACGAAAACATTAAGTATTCCTCAAAATGAATAAAAGCAGTGAAATGCAAACTCAGAATTTTACACAAACCTGTGATAATTAACTATATTAAACTTACACAAATATACTTTGGCCCGGTTTCACAGACAGGGCTTAGACTAAGCCAGGATTAGGCCTTAGTTCAATTAGGATACTTAAGTAGCTTTTATAAACATACACTAGAAAAAAAACGTGTGCATCTTGAGACAAAACAATGGCACTGACCTATTTTAAGATATGTCAGTGCAAGTTGCTTTCAGTTAAAACAGCTCAAACATGCATTTTAGTCTAGGACTAGCTTAAGCCTTGTCTGTGAAACCGTGGGTTTATGTATTTAATCTCACTTTATTAACCAAAGTCTTTGCTGCTGACCTTCAATGATCCAATTCAACCATATTAATAAGCAAAAATGACTTTAGATTAGATTTAGAAATAAGAGTGTTGAAATTCCTTCTTCTGTATCCTATTCTTCTTTAATCCAGAATGGCAGCACATCTGAAAGGTTTGTTTGAGTATCGCCCTCTACTGTACAGGTGTATATATGCATTTCCTTCAGCCTGAGGCTTATTCATTTCACTTTTGGTGTGAAAGGGCCTTTACATTTGCCAAAAATAGAACTTTTTTGTTGTTATTAAAAAACAAACAAGCAAGCCCAGCCCAGGTGAGAAAAAGTAATGCAAAAGTAAAGTAACGCATTATTTTTCATAAAAAGTAAATAAAGTAACACAATTAGTTACTTTTTTAGGGAGTAACGCAATATTGTAATGCATTACTTTTAAAAGTAACTTTCCCAAACACAAACTAATGAAGAAAGATTTTTTTTACTAATGTTTTACAAAGAGTAAAAGAAACATAATGAGCTACATTTTGCAATTGACACACAGGGTCCCACACTTATGTGCAACTGTAAGGACTTGAATGACATTTAATGCTTAAATTACAGTCCAAAATCCAATGCATCTAACAGGGAAAGAACCTCCAGGTGTGTTTATTCGAAATATGCTGATTATGTGAATACAGGAATATTTCAATAGCTGCAAAGCATGTAAACGTCTTTTTCAGAATAAAGGCTTAATCAAAGTATGGATCGTAATTAGAAAATTATATGCATGTAAACTTGGTCACCGATGCTGCTAATGATGAAGGACTTCCTGCGGTTTAGTTGGGCGTTCTTCTGTGCAAATGTCCCTTTCATCAGATCCAGACATTATTATTGCACCGTCCACATCTCCTCAGCACATTTCATCATTCCCTTCCCTCTCTAATACATCTTCCATCTCATCCATTTCTCTCTCGCAGTCCTCGCATCCCTCTCTCCTGCACCCCCCCACTAGTACCAGTCCATGAGGACTTTTCGCGCCCACCATACCCCCACCAGACCCTTCCTCCCTGGGGGTCCACACAGTGTCGATAAATGCACCCTTCTGGCATTGCTGAACCAGTCGGCTGACAGAGTAGAGGCTCCCACCACCGGTCGTGATGACCTCATCATAGGGCGGTGCGTGGCTGGCGGCACGGGACTCCTCCAGACGGATCCGGGCACGGTGCTTATTCTCGATCAGAGTTTTGGTGTAAGAGTTCAGGGTGAATACAGCTGCTGCCATGCAACAGCTGAAGGAGATCCATGCCATGCTGTGGAGGAGCACAAGTGGAAACTTAAGTGTCAAAATATTATTTTTTTAATGATGATTTGTAATTTAACGCTGTTCCAAGATTTTTTTTTTTATATTTTTGAAAGAGGTATCTTATGCTCACCAAGGATGCATTTATGTGATCAAAAATACAATTTATTCCTGTGATGCAAAGCTGAATTTTCAGCATCATTACTCCAGTCTTCAGTGTCACACGATCCTTCAGAAATCATTCTAATATGCTGATCTGCTGCTCATGAAAACATTTCTTATTATTATCAATGTTGGAAACAGTTGTGCAGCTTAATATTTTTGTGGAAACTGTGATACATTTTTTTAAAGATTTTTTTAATTAGAAAGTTCAAACAGAACAGCATTTATTAGAAATATAAGAAGCAAGATCTTGACCAAAAATTGATGCACTTCTTGATGGAAATAACATTTAGGCTATCGCCAACAAGAGGTGCATCAATTTTTAGTCAAGATCTTGTATTGACAATGCAAGAGTCAAACACTCTGTAAAGTCTACTTTCAATGAAATTAAGGTCAGGGCTCAGAGGTTCCAATTCATGTGTGAAATGATTCTTCATGCTCTCTCCCAAACATTCTTTCACAATTTGAACCTGATGAATCATCCTGGAATATGGCCATGATTTGTCTTCCTACATGGTTGTTTAAGAAATGAAAAGCTACACACTCCAACTTTTAGGATTAAAAGAACCGTTACCAAACATATAACATGCTAGAAACATAATAATCACTGTAGAAATTATCCATCCATAGATTCTTAAGTATTTGCCTATTAAAATCCAAACAGAGACTTTTTTTTTTTTTTTTTGGCCGGGTGGTGTATATAAATTATTAAAGTTATGAAATTGTATATTGCAGGTATTTGATAGAAAAAAGAAAAGCACATTTAGAGAAGGGGAGAGTAGAAGAAAAGTTGAATAAAAAGATGGACACGAGAAAGATGGAGACTTACGCAAATGACCAGCCGTAGTCCCAGGTCTGTGGTCTCCAGTCTTTGGGCCCGATGCTGACAGTCATCTGGAATACTGTTGTATACATCATATGTGCCACCATTCCCATCAAACCTAAAATGTAGAAAAGATATTGTTCTCCCTCTTTGTCTCTGTTGCGTACTGATTAGGAACCATATTTTTTCCCCAAAGCACTCAGAAACTCACCAGACAGCACAGTGCAGATGGCAGCAAAAGCATTGATCTTGAGCGCATACATTTCCTTATTCAGACACAGGAGCAGCAATTCCACCCACATCAGAAGGAAGCCCATCGCCAGGAGGCTGATGTATGCAAACTCTGATATGACTGAGAGCCACAGAACTCCTACAGGATATGAAACAGAAACAGAAATGAGCTATTTCATGTAAATTTTAAGAGTTTTTCTACATGTATAGCTCATAAACATCTCACCTTGTGTTTCTCCAGGGGTCAGTTCAATGAAGCTCCGACATTTCTCACCTGTGAAGAATAAGCAGACTTTTTCTTGGTGATCCATCCATCCGTCCGTCCATCCATCTGTCTGTCTATCTGTCTGTCCATCCATCCATTCATCCGTCTGTCCGTCCGCCTATCTATCTACCTATCTATCCGTCCGTCCATCCATCCATCCATCCATCCATCTGTCCGTCCTTCCAGCCATCCGTCCGTCCATCCATCTATCCGTCCATCTATCCATCCATTCATTCATCCATCCGTTCATCCATCCATCTATCTATCTATCTATCTATCTATCTGTCTGTATCTATCACATTTAAAACAGTGATGCATATTATGTAACTTAAGAAACTTAAGTAGCCGTGTCCTCTCAGTTGTGTAAGACTGTCTTGTTGTAGCAGATGTTGAGAACTGGGGTGACCCCCATGGCGGATAAATGAGAGGAAAGAAAGGCCACAACAGGAAACAGATGTTCAAAGGGACTAAATCAGGACATTAGTATCAAGAACAGCTTTGACAGTTGACCACATGACAGTAGTTATGTGTTAATTGTGCTTTACTCATTTGGACTCGAATTGGCCCAAAAGAGGCAAAATAATTCTGCCAGTAACAGTGAATTTTGATGTTTTGTTGCATTATATTTTTTCTTTAACTCACTTAACATCATTATCAATGTCTCAATCATGTATCAGAAAGTAGTGCAGAAGCATTAGCCCTCACCAGCACCGTCATTGTGTTTCTCACAAGACAACCAGAAGCCAGTGTGAAAGTAACGCAGCATATATTTGTCTTCTCCCGTCTCCCAAATGTAGTGGACTGCATTTGCCAGCTTTTTGGCTCTCATTTGGTCCAGTTCCTCCTTCTGATTTGGGGACATTGTCGCATTGGAATCTGGTTTCTTAGGATCTGCTGTTGGGACCTCTGTGGATAGAGAGAGAATTTAACTGTATGAAAAAACATTGATGAATAAAAAGAGACTGACTGCTTCAAATCTATTCTGTGCGATTATACACACTTACCATAATTTTTGCTATCGACTAGAAGTGTGCAATGACACCGACGGCCATGTTGATCTTTCTTATAATCATGTAAATAATACAGTGTTCACCTAATCTAAAGGAAAACCTTTTGAATCCCCCATAACATTTAGATGTAGTTATAATCTCCCTCAGTGTAAAAGGGGTTAAAATGATCTATTAAATTTGTAGAGGTTTGACCTGAAAGATTACACTACAGCAAGTACTGACCTGTAAATCTCTGATCTTTACAGTTTGAAAGTGCAGTAGGTTATTTCAGGAGATTATGGCTTTTTTTTTTTTTACTGTGTTTAAGTCAAGTCAAGTGTTTTATGCAATGACTAGGACTGGGAGCTTATTTGAAACCAGTTTCATTAAACAAATACCATCATTCAGTTCAATTAGAGGTTCTCGCAAGTGAATTCCACCAATGCGGATGCAATATTACACTAAAATACCCTGCACTACTAATTGAATTTTCTTTTGAATGAATCTATTTTCAATGAATCTAAGGTTCTTTTAGCGAATCAGCGCAATCCTTTGAGTGCAACCAGCGCAGTCCGATTCATGAATGAGATGATTCTTTTTAGTGAATCAAACCATACAACGAGAACAGGTAAGTACGATTCCAGAACAAATGACTCTTATGAGTCGTCAGTTGTTTTTATTGAATCAAACACATACAGCGCATCCAGTGTAGACCGATTCCTGAACGAAAGGCTTGTTTTCTTGTTGTCAGAAGTATGAATAATTTTAGATTTTTGAGTATTGACTATAAGTAAAGGACAGGTACATGTGTTTAACTTTTTACAATCTTTACAATAATTTCTTAATGATTTTATGCATTTAAATAATAACAATTAAATTCAAAGTGTTCAGAAATGTGAATCAGATTGGTACCACTTTGATTACTTAAAAATGTAATGCAACAGTTAAAGTAGAAGTTGGGTTGAAATTGTTTACCAGTAGCCGCATCCTTACCAGTTGTGTACGGCTGACTGTTGTTCTGTCCGCAGTTCTTCATTTTGACAGGCGACAGACAGAGAGGTTTGACCACTTTATGTGTGCCCTCGCACCAATATGAGGTGCAGAAGGCCAGCACAGACAGCGCTAGGGCCAGAGAGGTCAGCGAGAGAGACAGCAAAGATCGATTCCTGCGAGACATATGCTCCAACATGGCGGAATGATACAGATGGGACCTGATACAGCAGATAACAAAGAAAAGACAACATTCAGGCACTAAGAAAGAAGCTTTGTGTGTGTATCCACCCACAGATGAAATTAGAATTGAGGCGATGGAAAGGAAAGAGTGATCGAAATGTGGGCAGTTGTGTATGGGAAAGTAAGATTACTAAACTTAGAAGAAATGATTGAAGCAGCAGGCCAATGTCAAAAGTCAGAGAGGAGGAGTTTACATGAGCGGAGGATACAGATAGAAACCGAAGATGCAGAATTAAAGGTCAGTGGAAGTGAGATGATGAGCAGAGGATTTAAAGACAGAGAAAAGGAAATTAGACAGATGTGAGGAAGTGAAAACACACTTGCCGATGGCTTCCTTAGGTTTCCATATAAAAGTGTAGTTTGTTCACAGCTGGTGAAATGCAGAAATGGCTCAGAAAGTGTTAAACATGTTCCCTTCGTTCATCCACGACCAACAAATATGGCCAATATGTCCTCAAAGCACCCAAAGTCAAAGGAAAAATCTTCTGATATATCTGATAGATCTTCTGATCTTTTGAATATTCAGAGATGTTTTTTTTTTAGCTCAGCACAGAGATGAAATAGGTCTTAAGTCTTGCAGTCAATCAAAAATGACCTTGTTCTTCTCTTTGTTTTTTCCCATCTCTCTCACCTGGCCTCTTTCTTGGAGAGATTAAGATTTTCTGAGAATTTCTTACTTATTCCACATCTTAATCACCATCATCCATTTCTTTGTAATCCGTCATGATCTTGGTTAATCTAAAAGGTACACCCGTCTGTCCTGGTCCATCCAGAGCCTCCTAAGACACCTACATCTATAGACCAGAGAGATTAAGTATTATGAAGTCTTCATCAGTCTGAAATATATAGATCTGTGTATCTATATTTAATCATTTTCATTTTAAAATATTAAATGTCCATTTATTATTCACATTATTTTATCATTGTAAATAATAATTTTTTAAATAAACATTCAACACAGACATATATTTAAATACTTATGATCACATGAGGAATAAATAGTATTACATCACCATAATCATGATATATTTGCAGGGATATATGTAGTGCACCTGGTAATATTAACAAACAATACCATTCCAACAAAAGACAATTAAATACATTTAAAATAATTTTTTTTTTTTTTTTAATGAAAGGCAAAATGCACGCACATAAAAAAGTTCAGATTGGTATTTCAGTATATTTCATAAACACACAAATGTTGATCACAAGTGCAGAAAAAAAAGAAATAAAACCCACCTCCTCAGCCACTGTGCATCTGTCTCTGCAGTTTCACTTTTATTATCTCACTGTCTCGGTCTTTTCTTTTATTCATTCTCAACATCGAGTGAATGTTTATGACAAACCCACCCAGATTTCACTTAATCCACCCAAGTCCATCTGTTCCTTCGATTCTGCCTTTCTATTTCTCCATTTAAATCTCTCTCTCTCTCTCTTCGCCTACAACCAGGTTACATTCATTACATTCATCTCCATGTAAGACTGTTGATTTAAACGATTCTCTTTAGATGTTCACAAGTCCTGATAAGCACATGTATTTTGTTTATTCTATAATCTTAGGAGCTTTTCAGACTACATTGTATTGTCCTGGACTGCATCCAAAACCAAGCCATTTAACTACAGCAGTGCCAGAAAATTCTCTTTTTCACCAGTAAGTAATGCAGTAGCCTAAAGGTTAGGAATATGGTTGCAGGTTCAGTACCAAATGATATCACAATAATGTAAGGCCTGCAACAATTGTGCTGAAACTGCTTAGAAAAATCATACAATGAAATTGTGTTTTTTCTGAAACCTTTTCTCCTCTACATGAATACTGAGATGGTGAGTCTGACATCCCAGTAAAGTCATGATCCCCCTGGTGGTTAAAACACAGTAGTGCAATAGCTTGGCTCTTCCTAAGATTTTCAAAATTATTTTCAACAGCATGCTGCCAATAAAGTTTAAAGCTAAATTCAAGCTATGCAACTTAATCTGTTATGTTAGCTCCTGTATGAAAACTGTATAGTTTTTCCTAATTTTGAAGCCTTGGCAGTCAATCAAGTATGACCTTGTTCTTCTCTTTATTTTTGCACATTGGATAAAAACGTCTGACAATTCAAATGTTGTATCGAACCTGAAACATTCCTTAACGTAAATAATAAAGTCACTAGAATGAAGGATATACTTTTCAATGATCTTGTCACTTTATTCTTAAATTGTGCACTTTCACAGGTAACACCACAGGTTTACCATAGCTGGTTGAATAAATAAATATATTTGTAATACAAAATAAAACTGTAACTGAACCTATAATTATAGCCAATATGTAAAGTATGCTTTCTTCATACATTTTTGAATTTCATCTAATTAGAATGATTTTGATCTTCCAACAAGTTTTTCGTTTAGATAAATGACAGAATAAATATCAGGACCAAAAGAAAAGTCAGAATATAAATAAATAAATACACTAATAAAAATAAATATCAATTTTGCAACAGAAAGCAAACTGTGATAAAGATGCATCTTAATAAATAAAGAACATGAGTCTTCTTTATATCTTTCTCTTCCTCTATTCTCTCAATCCTCTCATACTGTTAACTTACTTCAATAAACAATAATTCCCAACAAACATTGTGCATGATCGCCACTTGCAGCGTTTTGCCTTCAGAAGATTTGTTTTGACCAAAAACAGATCATTTTCAAACCAAATGACATACTTAAAAATGTATTTAAAAAAAAAAAAAAAAAAAGTATTAGGACCCTCAAAGTTATATACACCCCACACCTCTTTGCATGACATAACCAGCTAAAGCATAAAAATGTTTATGACTGGAATGTCTCTCATCATAATAATCACAAGTCACATCTGGATATTCCAATATGCATAATCCTGTGTGTTATACAGAATGCTGCTTACGGAACTAAAATTGCAAATAAAAAACAAATATATTCAATGCTGGTTACAAAAAAATAAACGTCAAAGCATATCTACTTAGTGGCTTCCTTGGTTATTCAGGTAGGTTTGGGAATAAACATCTGATTTTTTATTTTTTTACTCCTCAAAGCAAGCTGGATGTTTATCCAGCCACGTTATCAGACACATACAGTTCAAAACGATATGTTTGGGGTCAGTAAGATTTTTTTAATGTTTTTGAAAGAAGTCTCTTAGGCTCACCAAGGCTGAAACATACAGTTAAAACAATTATGTGAAATATCATTACAATTTAAAATAACTGTTTCTATTCTAATATATTTTAAAAATATAATTTATTCCTGTGACAGCAAAGCATTATTACAGTCTTCAGTGTCACATGATCCTTCAGAAATCATTCTAATATGCTGATTTGGTGCTTAAGAAAATAGTATTGCTGCTTAATATTTTGTGTGTGTGTGTGTGTGTGTGTGTGTGGAAACAGTGATACATTTTTCAGGATTCTTTGATGAATACGTTCACACTGTCAGTTTCAGGGATTGACAACCGCATTTACTTACATGTGCGAGTCTCGAAATGTCCTGTTCACAGGGAAACTTACAGTAGCATCTCGAATACTGTCTGTATGAACGTGCAACGAGAGCAAAGTCCCTTTAAGACAAGTCATTTCACTCGGCGACCATCTTTGAAACGCCTCTCGGGCATGCAAGTGGAGCTCCTATCTCTTTGAACGGGGAAACATCAAATTCTCCAAAGCTGTTTGCCAAGCTTTCGATTAAATTTCATATCTGTAATCACCAATGAAATCTGACAACTGTCTCATAATTTTTTTTCTAAACGCTCGAATCATGACAAAAAACGGCATTTTTTAAGCTGGATCAAGCTAATACGCATGCGCAGGCCTAAATGCGCGTCTCGTGCCTCATTTCGAAGGCGCGCGTCTGACTGTTTCTATAGAAACCGGAGCTCCTAGCCGCTGCAGTGATGTTATGACTTTAACAGTCCGCGATTGGCTCTTATTTAGAAGGCGGGACTTATTCCGCCATAATTCGCGTTGCACTTTCTCCCATTCAAAACAATACGAGTGACACGTCTTGTGTTATTCTATAGTCTTTGAACGAGAGTAACCATAGCGACAGTGACCAAAGTATTAACAAAGACGGCGACGTCCATAAAACTGAAAAGTCTAATCACTTTTGACAGGACAGAGTCCAACTGAGCCACGAGTTCATCCATCAAATCTTCATTAACCGTCAGCAGCTTCAGTGTAAACATGCGCTAGCCGGACACATTTAACCGTTGCACTTGCGTCTTGCGCATGACATTTGAGTCGCGCATAGAACTCAAAACAGATGGGAGCGGCTCCGGTGGAGAATAGTGACTGGATCTAAGTAAAACGTTCAGATGACACGCAGCTCATATCTCCCCCGCTGTAGGTTACCAAAAATGAAACCACACAGACAAAACCCCTTAGCATAGTGGCTGTCTTGCATTGTATGACGTGACAGACAACTAGTTGTCTAGTCCTGTTCCGTTCACACAGCGCGAATTTTCCGAGAATGCGGTTGTGAGTCCTGAAAATTTACCGATGTAATTTCGGTTATAGAATGCGGTTGTCACTCCCGTAAATAACCGCACTGTGTGTGAACGTAACCGTATTAAGGACTCAAATACAGGACTGACAACCATATTCTGTTGCTGTGTGAACGTGTCCCCAAGTTCCAAAGAACAGCATTTATTTGAATTAAAAATACTTTGTAACATTATACATGTGTTTACTGTCATTTTTAATAAATGTATTGTGTCCTTGCTGAATAAAAGTATTAATCTTACTGGCCCCAAACTTTTGCATGGTGGTGTATCCAAAATCTGCTCACTGGCAGATCAGTTATTCCAGTAGATATGCCAGTTTTCCTTAAACCTTTAAGAACGTTATCTAAAACATACTGAAAAAATCCAACAAGTGAATAAACAAAACACCTGCTTCAATCTGTCAGTCCATCATGTTGGAAAGGCAGGGGTATGCATGCTTTTTTCCCAAAACAGAAGACTTACGGTATATTGTTGCTCATTAATATTTAAATATTTGCACACACTTATATACACACACATAATCAACTAGGATCATGGAAAAGGGTGGGGGAAGGAGAGGGCTAGGGATGAATGGATGCCGGATGGAGAACTCAAAAAATGTTATTTCCTTTCCCAGCTGCCCCAGTTCCAGTGCCCCAAACCAATGGAGGTCGATGAAGAACTGGAGCTTGTGGGGTAACGGTTCCTGTGAGAGACACAGGACATAACTCACCAATAAGAGGGTTGTTGGGTTGTACCATTCTAGTTGCCGTGTGAGGGTTAGCCATAGAAAAACCCATGTTGGGCATCGTCAAAGCTGAAAGGCTTGCATTCTGGGTTGGAGATGCCATATGGGCGGCAGGTACTCCGAAGGCTGTGTTTAGAGGGGAGAGGCGACTGGAACAGGGTGTCATGGCACTAAAACCAAAATAATTTGAGTTTGAAGGCTGTGCAACAGAACCGCCTGCATTGGATATGCTGCCACCCAATGGCCTGATAATACCTGTGGCTTGCAAAACACCTGGGAAGGATGAAAGTTGAAACCAAAAAGGGTTGATGGGAAGGGAGGGAGGGAGGGAGAAGGGAAGTGGATAGCATATAGAAGCAGGGATAAAGAAGGTTGAGATGGGATCTACATCAACTACGTACAGGTTATGTTCCACATGACTATATGAACTCTAGGCTTGTAAAACATTGCGTCACAAACACTCAAAAATAAACAGATAACTATACTCTCTTTCTCAGTCGCTCTTATTGTCAGTGTCTCTCTCTCTCAGCCCTCCTTACCCGGGGCTTTTTGAGTGGAGATGGCGCTGAGAGGGGGCTGTTTCGGTTTGGGCTTGACTGACATAAGAGAGTCCAAGTCCACCAATGAAGCACCTGCTCCCAGGAAGGACGCTGGCTTTTTGGTCTCATCAGCAGGTTTTGTAGCAGTGTCACCTATTGATAGAAAAAAATAATTCACGCAAAATAACTTCTCTTGTGCTAATGAAACACAGGAAAAGCGCTCAAATGATCCTTACCCTTGGTATCTGTATTTTTATTTTATTCACTACTTTTCAAAAGTTTGGGGTCAGTACAATTTGTAAAAAATAAATTAATATTTTTATTGGCTGCTAACCACACTTCTAAATTACAAGTGTGAAATGTTTGTTTACCCTGGGTTAAAAGAGGCGTTTAGAACGACGATAACCCGGGGTTAAGCGCAGTGTGAAAAGCCCTTATAAGAGAGGAATATTAAACATAGAAATATCTTGTTTATTTTCTACTAAATGTCTCAAACAAACTCTCCAATAGATTCAATGACATGAAAATGGTAGTCTTTGTAAAATCTCAGCAACTAGATTAGATGGGAGCTTGCAGTTTTTAAAAAGCTCTCGCCATTTTTGTGCGCAATATGCATCGGCAAGTTTGTGAACTAATGAGTGAGTCTGAGGTTAAGGCTAGTTGAAAATTGACCATGAAAAATAAGATTTGAGACTGCAGAAACAAATGGAAAAAGAAAGCTGTTCCATTAGTACCATTCTCAGAAGAACCTCCCCAGGGATCTGAACTACCTCCATCACCGAAAGGGTCACCAGTCGTCATAGCATTAGTCGGAGCTGATGGGGCACCCCAGGGGTCATTCGCAGTGGGGGGTGAAGACACTGAGAGTAAGAAATACAATGATTAGCTAGGAAAAGTGAGCTCATACTGATAATGTTCTGAAAGTACATTTTTTTTGTTAGTTTAAACAATCAAATGGAACATGTAAACCACCTGACATACAACAACACCATCACTATTAACTTCATAGTTGTTCATTTATACTGTCATCTACATTTACACTACTGTTCAAAAGTTTGGGGTCAGTAAGATTCTATAATGTTTTTGAAATAAATCTTATGCTCACCATTAATATTTTATCAAAAATACAGTAAAAACAGTAATATTGTGAAAAAATATTACATGGTAAAATAACTGTTTTCCATTTTTTATATATTATAAAAAGTAATTTATTCTTTTAATGGCAAAGATAACTTTTTAATCTTCTGTGCCACATGGTCCTTTAGAAATCATTCTAATATGCTGATTTGGTGCTCAAGAAACATTTCTTTTTATTATCAATGTTTTAATATTTTTGTGGAAATCATGACACTTTTTTTCAGGATTATCTGAAAAAAATCTACGTTTTTTTCTGTCACTTTTAATCAATTTAATGCATCCTTGCTGAATAAAGGTATTAATTACTTTTAAAAGGAAAAAAAAAAGAATCTTGCTGACCCCAAACTTTGAACTGTAGTGTAAATTTTGAAGCAATTGTCAGTGGGACAGTAAAAAGCTGAATATTTGTGGACAACACGGCTTAAAAACGGACTAAATAAATAAATTAATCGGTTCACTCCGAGTAGAATCAGTATTTTACCATTTCTGTTCATGCGTTCCTTCTGTAACATTACCGTTCTGAAAACAGTTTGAAAAAATACCGGTTAATAATGTTATTTTTTAGTTTTTGCCTATACTTTATACCAGGGCTTGAATTGAACTTTATACTAAGAGCTTGTGACTAAACCTCATAACTCGAGTGGATCCTCAAACTGTTGGCAAAACCTCATATAGCAGCTCCACTCGCATCAATCCTGAATTCAGAGCCCTGGTGGACAATGAGGTGTGATGTACCTGTTTTTCAATCCAGTCACTTTCTTACCTGCTGTGCCCCAAGGGTCATTAGCTGCATTTGAACCATCACCAAATGGATCAGACGTGGCTGGTGATGCCCCCCAGGGGTCAGAGTTTGCAGGCGCTGAATCCTGTACATTATCCGCCGGTGCCCCCCAAGGATCTGACGTCACTGACGAGTCTTTCGCCGTTTCCCCCCATGGATCGTTTGTTGACGGGGCTTTATCCTCTGAAAGTCCAGCAGAGTTGCCCCATGGGTCGCTGGCAACAGGTGGAGAACTTTTCTCAACATTCGTAGATCCTCCCCAAGGATCACTGGAGGCAGGTGGAGAACCATTCTCGTCACTGGCAGATCCTCCCCATGGATCATTGGATGTGGGTGCAGATCCATTTTTCCCATCAGAAGATCCACCCCAAGGATCATTGGTAGTTGGACTGGATTTCTTTGCGTCATCAGATGATGCCCCCCATGGGTCGTTGGTAGCAGGGGCGGATTCGTTGGACGCGTCGGATGGGGCTCCCCAGGGGTCCGAGCTGGACGGAGGTGCTGCTGTTGCTGCTTTTTCCCAAAGATCTGGCTCTGTGTCACCTTCCTTTGCCTGAATCCACAAATTTCCATCATGTCAGTTTAGACAGTCTGATTATTATTCTGTGATCTCACTCAGTATTACTGTAATAAAGTTTCTCTGAGTAATTGGTCAGTCTGTCTCACCCTTCTCTCTGCCTCTTTCCTCTCGGCCTCCAGACGTTTCTGCTCCTCTTTCTTCTTGGCCATGGCGGCGGTCAGGTCAGCCACTGATGGGATGTTGTCCAGGGAGGGCAGCCCTGTATACGGGGGGATCTCTGGCTTTTCTTTTTCTGGTCCTGTAGCAGAGGACGCTGACATAAAAAACATGAGAGTTAAACAGATAAAAATGAAAAAAGAAAAAAAAAAAAGATCAAGAAGACACAACCATTTTAAAGTTAGGGGTGCGAAATTAAAGGGTTAGTTCACCCAAAAATGACGAGAATACTTTTTGTGCGCCAAAAAACCCCCAAAAACACTGCTTCATGAAGCTTCAAAGCTTTACAAATCCTTTGTTTTGTTTCAGTGATTCACGTGACTTTGGCACTCCGAATCCCTAATTCGAAACAAAAGTAGTGTTTTGCAGTGTTTTGAAATCGCCCATCACTAGATATTGTCATAAAGTCCTTATTTTGTTTTTTTGCCACACAAAAAGTATTCTCGTCGCTTCATAACATTAAGGTTGAACCACTGTAGTCACATGAACTGTTTTAAATATGTCTTTAGTAGCTTTCTGGGCATTCAAAGTGTTAATTGTCTTGCTGGCAATGCAGGCCTCACTGAGCCAATGGATTTCATGAAAAATATCTTAATTTGTGTTTCGAAGATGAACGAAGGTCTTACGGGTGTGGAATGACATGAGGGTGAGTGATTAATAACAGAAATTTCATTTTTGGGTGAACTAACCCTTTAAATACATGGGACGAGTATGTATCAAGAAGATAAAACAGAACAGGTGTGTAGAACTAATTAAAAACCAAGGAAACTAACTAGGGAACACAGGCAAAACAGAACAGGGAAAACAGAACCAAATCACAATGAAACTAAACATGTTACAGTATGGTGAATACAAGTTGTATGTGCAACTTTTACAGTGCTTCTTATGTCCTTTTTGGAGGTTTCCACCTCACAAGTTTCTAAATTTCTACCCACTTATATTATAAGGAGCCACCTTGACATTCAGCAAAATCTCTTTTTTTGTTTCATGGATGAATGCAAATTAGTAAATCATGGCACTGTCCCTTAAACATATTTAATATATAATATGTGTAATACGGATACTGACATCATTTAATATGATGTGAACTTTCACAGTGAGGATCTAAAGCTCCTTTATGCAAGACATCAGATGTGTAACAAGAGTTCAGTTGTAAACAAACGCTTCATGTCTGCTGTGTGTACTGTAGTGTTCATGGGTCGATGAGTCTTACCATTGGGAGCCTTTGCCAACTTGTCTTTTGTCTTCATTGCAAAATCTCTCTCCTCTTTCCTTTTGTCCTCATCCTCAATCAGCACCATCACTATCTTAGCCTTTTCTCTCACATTCACCCCCTACAAAGAGCAAATCCATTAGTGGCAAGCTTTCAGACCTTTATACTCTATTATTAATGTAATGAGTGTAGAAGAGTGTAAAAGAATCAAATATTTTGCAGTACCTGGTCCTTTCCATCCTTGTCTGTGAAGCGGTATTCTGTTAGGATTTTGATAATGTGAATGTTCTCCACACACTGCTGAGGGATGCGGTCAGAGCCCGTTTTTCAATAGATATTCAAGAAGGGTTAAAGACTGTTGAAGGAAAAAAGGAGAAAGTTTGTGGTCCGTACATGTTTTGGAGAGAAGTCTCTTATGCTCACCAAGGATGCATTTATTTGATCAAAAATACAGTAAAATCAGTAATATTTTGAAATATTTCTACACTTTAAAATAACTTTTTTTTATTTTAATATATTTTCAAATGTAATTTATTCCTATAATGGCAAAGCTGAATTTTAGCCATTACTCCAGTCTTCAGTGCCACATGACCCTTCAGAAATCATTCTAATATGCTGATTTGCTGTTTAAGAATCATTTCTTCTTATTATTAATGCTGAAAACTGTTAATTATGTTTGTAGAAACAGTGATACATTTATTTCCAGGATTCTTTGATAAATATAAAGTTCAAAAGAAAAGCATTTATATGGAATATACATTTTTTAACAATGTGAAAGTCTTTACTGTGACTTTTGATCAATTTAATGCATCCTTGCTGAATGGTATCCAGGGGGTTGTGTAAAGTTGGTTTTCCCCATATCTTAATGAAAGCACTTTTTCTATCAATATTGATAATCTCTTCTCATCTTCAACACTGATTACATGTGGCATCCCACAAGGCTCCATTTTGGGTCCTCTGCTTTTTTCTTTGTATATGCTTCCTCTAGGCTTTCAGAATTAAAGTGTACACATTGGCTACCAGTTACCTATGGAGTTAAATTTAAGAATCTGCTGTATGTTATTAAAGCCTTGCATGGTCTAGCCCCACAATTCATTGCTAATCTTCTTCAACTTCATTCTGTAACTAGGTCTCTTCATTCATCAAATCAGTTACTTTTTTCTATTCCTCCTTCCCGTAAGCCAAGTGTGATCGGCCATTTGTAGTTGCAACCCCCATGTTGTGGAATGCACTTTTGTTTTTTGTTAGATCTTCTTCCACACTGGCCATATTTAAATCTAGGCTGAAGACACATTTTTTTCCTATGATGGGTGTTTTGGCCCCCTATAAAATGTAATTCTATATTAGGGGTGGGCGATATGGCAAAAATATCATATCATGATTTTTTTCAGGAAAATCACGATTCACGATTTCCCTATTTTAAAAACAAAGCCTTACAAAATAACAAAATATAAAATAAAATTAAAAATGGCAGACATTTAGGCCAAAGTGGCGAAGATAAAAATCTTTGTCATTATTTTTTATGTTATCTGTTATTATTTGTTATTAATTGTATCTTTGTTATTAAAAAAGAAGAAAAACATAGGCTACACATTATACAAATGAAATGAATAAAATTATTTATTTTTTCAGCTACAGTAGATGTATTTAAAGGTAGCATTCAAGTAAAAAATTAAATGAACAAATATAAAAATATAACAGTAGACTTCACTGTATAAATTATACATTGATTCTTAATAAAGCTAATGTATTAAAGTTCTCAGTCAAGAGCAAAAAGTTATTTTGAAGAATGTGACCAGACAGTTGCTGGTTCACAGTGACTATGTTTTTCCTACCATGGTAGTCAATAGAGACCAGCAACTGTCCGGCTAACCCACATTCTCCAAAATATTTTATTTTGTGTTCTACACAAGAAAGAAATTAATACAGTTTGAAACAACATTACAGTGAACTATCCCTTTAAGAACAAGCGACCGCATGGTTAATATTAGGCTGCTCTGTCACTTTAAAGACCTGCACGTATATCTAATATACAGCCACGCATTCAATTTTCTCTCAAATGTTTACTTTCACTTTAGACATAAACAACTGTGTTTATGTAAACTTTGTGCGTATTTGACAGTATTAGAGCAATCGGACTCTAAAGATAAGTAATCAGGCGCTTTGTGGATTGAAGTGTCCCGCGAATATTACTCTACCGCTGCGTTAAAATGTGACGTGAATGTACGTCACGTTGAACAGTATGCTGAGACGGAGGAGCTGGAACTGCAACTGATATAAAGCACTGTAGCACGATACTACGATATTTCTTCATAAGCAGATCGTGGAGACAGTTTAATCGTCCACGATCAAAAATCGTTATATCGCACACCCCTATTCTATATGATGTTTCACTAGCACCACTAAATATAAATAAAGTGTAATTCAATCTTTTTTTCTACAGCTCTCTGTGTCTCTCACTCTCTCAATAATAAAACAAAAGCCGTAAGTAAACATCAGAGGAAGAAACATCATGGCAGTGAAGCTGAATGGAAAATCCTGCCTCCACATAATCAAACACTGCAGCGGCAGCAGCAACAATCCTGCTGACAGAAAAAAACCCAGCCACCGATCGGGTAACATGATCGGGTGCACAATGGAGTCACAAAAACGATCACTTGCTATAAATATTCAATCAGTCTGTGCAGACAAGCAAGCTCAGAATCTGGTTCCTTAAACCTGGTGACTGTTCTTCTCTCCTTCACTCACCTTGTACACGTGCCTCCAATTCTTGTCATCATTGAGGCGCTTCCAGAGCATGGCCAAAATCTCGTTACATGCCACAACATTGTAGGTCAGGTCTGAGATGTCGGCCATCTGGGAGCTCGATGGCCCCCAGGGGTCATTAGAGGTCGCTTCCCGAACCTACGAAACAGATCCAATATGTAAAACACTAAACAATAACTCAGCATTTCCTGTCGCAACAAAGCAAGTTAATCTGCACTGGATACCAAAGATACTACCATTCATGCAAATTTTATAACAGAATATGAATAGAATATGATTGTAGATGGTATGATTGTGGATGGTAGACTAAATCTTAGTATTAAAACATGTGTAGTATAAAAATTGTATCCCACAATGCAATGACCTTCAAATGAACTATAGGTGATATCTATAGTTGATATAGACAAATTCTCACCTTGAAGACTTAAATCGGGTTGACAATAGAGCGAGAGGAAAAACTCACCTTGACCTCTGCCTCAGAGAAGTTCTGAACAAGGTTCTTCAGTTGGCGTCGCAGCATTGAGTGGGTCATGATGGTGGTTTTGTCCTAGACCTTTTTAAGATTTTTAAAAAAATGTAAAATACATATTGTACAACAAATATGATCTTAATAGGCTGATCATTGTTAATCATTGCAAATACAGTACATGGATCAAAATGGCTTCTTTTATATCATAATCCTTATTTGATAACTTTGATAATTAGGAAACAGAGCCTTTATAATATAGCATCAGGCACTATTGTTTATAAGTCTATTTATAATAGAAGTTATATATCAGAGCCAGTGTTATTTTAGTTTTATTGAGGCAATATTATAGTTTTTATTAATATTTTGAATTGGTGTATATTTTCCGTTTTCATTTTCAATTTTAGTTAATGCTTTAGTAATTTTGTTGCTGTTTTTTTATATATTTTTTCCATTTTTTAAAATAGTTATTCATTTTTATTTTAGTTTTAGTTATTCAAGGGGGGGTATAATGCTATTTCGTGCATTCTGACTTATTTACACTGTTAAAGAGTTGCTAAAAATGGCCAAAGTTTCAAAACACGAGTTGGACATGACGGAGTATTTCTGTGCCAAAAATACTCTTCCAAATCCTCACAAACTTCGGGGTCTTTTTTTCGAGTATGGGCCTGTGTGATGTTAACGGGGTCGGAATTCCTTGTACGGGGACTTCTCCCGGAAGAGCGCGCGTGTACACGTCGACCAGAGTGAGAGAGCAAGAGCACGCTTCGTTCGGCTTTACGGAAGTCATCAGCAGCGCTGCACAGGACTTGCTCGAGAAAGATTTGTCACTTTGTTTTTAGACCACGAAATCAACAATGTCACCAAAGAAGTGTGTTTTTGGTTGTGAGGGAAAGATAACCCAGTGGAGCTGAGAGATTTGTGCTCAAGCATTACCTTGATGCGCTCTCGATATTTATTATTAAAATAACCATAGAAACTGATAGTTTCAATCACTTTTTTATTGGTTAAAATGAATGGAGAATATCTCGTGTTTTTCTCAGGGTTGGTGCTAATGGTTTTATAAACAAGGCGCAGTTCTATGCTGGATTTACAGATCGTTTGAAACTGAAAGATGGAGCGGTTACAGCGGTAATGATCCCGGTCATGAGTCAGAACTGCAGGTGGTGAGTAAAACTGCTTCAAATGTCTGTTTTGTTGGCAATAGGCGTCTAAGTGCATATAATGTAAACAATACAAACGTAGAGAATTCATAAATTCATTATTCATCATTCACTATACGCTATATTCATTATAGTGATTCAAAAGTTATCCATGGATAATGCGATGGTGTTTAAATTTAGCTGACCATTGATAGCTTGCAGCTGATCTCTACACAAAAGCTGCGCGTGCTCGTGACAGCTCGTCACTCTATCTCCGCTCACACGGCACGCCTCCAGGCGCTCGGCTGTTTTTGGAAAAACTCGGTACAGCGTATGTATCTTTTATAAATATGATAAAACTAAAGACTTTTCGGCGATATGAAGGATGCTATACTACTCTATAGGTACTCAAGATTAATATGAGATTGGCAGAAACTGTGTGATACCCCCCCTTTCAATAAAATTAAACTAAATGAAAATGAGAAATGCTGCCTTGGCAATTAGCTAAAATAAAATATGTTTAAGTTTTTCTATTTTAATAAATAAAAATATTATTTATTCGTTTTTTTATTTTATTTTATTTCAAGTTTTAGTTTTAGTAACTAAATTAACCCTAATCAGAGCTTATGGTATACATCTGCTATTATGAATAGTTTATCACCAATATCACACATGCAAATAAAATTAAAAGGATATTGAGTGTCATTTATTTATTTTGCTCCACTTACCTGCTAAGTAAAGGATATAGGAATGGCTTTTGACTGAATTTCTCAATCGCTGACAGGCACTTCAGTCCATGAGCCTTTCCCTATGGTGACTTTGTGGCCTATACACCATAAATATGAGGACAGACTCTGTAACTCTGCTGTTTTGATGAAATAGTTCGACCAAAAATAAACATTCTGTCAAAGTTAGTAGAAAAATACAGATTCTTTTATTTATATGCTACTCTCTGGTATATAGAAGAGCATTATTCATTTGTAATAGCTCTAGACTGTTTATTTATTTATAAGAGTAACATCAACAGCCAACATCCTTTCAAACAGCATTATCCTGCTATCAAGATAATGCTTGATTTTATGCTATTTTCAGCAGCAAATCCAATCTGTACTGAGAATATTTGCCAAATGCTATGTGATCCAAATAATGGCTGGTCTATTTAGCAGTAGGGCAGATAAACATCTTATCAATGCTGCAGACACCAAACACCACTAACGTAATGTGTGCATGAAAGAAAGCATCATATTATGACAATCACTATAACAGACATGACACGAACTAGATCGCTGTCATATACAATAAACTGCGAGACTGTCACATCATACAGATCTGATCGTGCCCTGACTGTAATCTGACACCTGCAAAAGCTAATATTAGTTTTGGTGAATGGAGAGCCATCGCCTTAAAAAACAGGAGGATAATAACGCATGATCATTCACTGCGTCTTAATAATTTACATATAGCATCGCTTCTTAGGTCAGCTCGGCGACAAAAATTCTGATTGATTGATGGATGGATACAATAAATATATATTTATATTGTAATACACCAACCTTTTGGGAGAAGAATGGACAGGAGAGGTGATGAGAGGCTTTTCCAGAAGCGGAAATTTCCGCTTCCGTTTACGGCTACCTGTCAAAAAACGAACGTAGCCTCCCTACTGAATATTAATGAGGTGGGAGTGGCGGTTTGCATTGCGTGCGGTCACGCTAGTTAGTGATTACTGATGAGTGGGCGTGGCTATGTGGTTTACATTGAAACGGGCGTGGCTATGTGGTTTACATTGAAGCCCACAAGGGTAAACAAACCCTACATTTTTTGTTGTTGTTGTTGCTGCATGAAAGTCCTTTCAAAAAATCTCAATAAACAAAATAATATACAAATAATTAATTTAAAGGGTTTGTTAAATGTGCCACTTGGTTTCTTGGGATGCGAACAGGCGATGTCAAATTCGCTAATCCCAACATCATGGTTGCGGATGCACTGAGCCCGAGTTCCATAACAATGAGTCGATCCAACCGTTCTCAGATCCGATGGCGCGTGATGCGTGATTCTCAAGCTCGAGCCTGAGGCATCACTGACGTCACTGACGCTCCGATGCCTGTAGAAGCGGCTGGCCCGCAATAACAAATTGGATGAAGACAGAAATATTACTCGCATTCATTGAAATCAGTTCAAGATGGCGTCCGAGGGGGAATATGAGTCGATTCTGTGCGTAAAACCAGATGTCAATGTTTACCGCATCCCACCGAGGGCGTCGAATCGCGGATACAGGTGAATTAAAGGATGTGCGGGCCTGAGCCCATGGCAGGTGTTTGTTCTGTAAATAATGTTGTAATACGTTTTTGTCTTGGCTGTATCAGCACCATACTTCTATTACGAACGACATTTGATAATAAATTATATATTTATCGCATTTAATTATTATTCTGTGTACTGCTATGTCGCAGAGACATTCATCTTACAGTTCTGCTGATAGAAGGAAAAACATCTTGTGATGTCAGATGCTTGGTCTGTTTGACGACTAGCTCACGACTCAATCTTAATAGGAATTGGTCAAGAGTAAACAACTTAAAAATGTCTTTACAATTAAGAATTATTTCCAGGTAATTTGCCATTTTAAGTATATAGCCTAGGACATCTGTCATTTGTATTATTATCATGGTTATAATAATATGGTATTAATGTGAGTTGTGTTTTCGGCGTATATGTGGTCCAGTTTATAATTAGTCCTAAAAGCTCTTGCCCACAGAGAATGTGATGCTTCAGTGACACACATTTCTCCTCTAAAATCCCAGTTGTATTCCCTCATTAGGAGCTTAGAGTCTTGTTGTAATAGTTCTGGAAATTGCAATACATCTGGATTCGCCATAAACTGTTAAACATCTTCTTTCCCACTAAACTAAAAAGATGGAACCCAAAGAGCTGCTATTTGTGTGAATCGCATGATTCCTGTCATATTTGGACCTCATAAAAAATAAAAAATTGCATAAAAATGAAGACTTTTTTGGGACCATTAAAATCTCGATGAAACTGAAGTAGCGGCAGATCTTTCTTCCATATTGTGAAGTACATCCGTGTGTAATGGATTATTGAAATAATGAGATCTATAACATGCATTTAGAAAACAGGTAGGGAGAATATTCTTTTCATACTGACTTTGCATTGTGACATTATTTTTGTGACAATCACTTTTTCTCCAGTGCTGCTCATTACTGTAATGTATCCGTATGTTAGACTATAACAGAAAATAAATTGTTTTATTTTTGTAGTTAAAGGGACCTAAAATGAAAATTCTATCATCATTTACTCACCCTCATGTCGTTCCAAACCCATAAGACTTAATCTTTAACACAATTACCAAAATTTAGAAGACCCAAAAAAAGGCATAAAGGCGTTGTAAAACTAATCCATATGGATCGAACGATTTAATCCAAGTCTTGTGAAGGGATGCAATAGCTTTATATAATGAACAGATTTAATTTAGGCTTTTATTTACATCTAAACAATGATACACAGAGCACATCACACATGGTAAACAAGGAAGCTCAAACATTCAGGGGTGATACACGAGAACCAATGAGGTTTGTACTAGCGCAAATTCTTATGGGTTTGGAACGACATGAGGATGAGTAAAAGATGACAGAATTTTCATTTTTGGGTGAACTATCCCTTTAAACTCCCCCTAAAGCTGTCTCCATAGAAAATCCTATCTAGAGCGTCAAAAATACACAATTTGATAGACCTGAAATGACATTTTTGCTGTGATAATGGCAGGGCTGCTGACTGGAAGCTGGACGCTCCTGATTGGACAGGCCGTTTGCGCATAACAGCAAAGGGGAAAGTGGCTTATATCAAACTGGAGGACAAAGTCTCAGGTTAGAAATCGGCATACTGATACAAAAAGAAGAGAAAAAAAAATCAAAAATGAATGTTTGATTGGATGACTTTCAGGGACATTTGTGCAGCTTCTAGATGTCCTTCTTTTATTATTGTCTTCAGGTGAGCTGTTTGCTCAAGCGCCAATTACGGAATACCCTGGCATTGCCTTGGAGACTGTCAGCGATTCTAGTCGCTATTTTGTTCTCCGAATACAGGATGACAATGGTTAGTGTATCATCTTACATTACATACCCTGTCATACTGGGAAATAGGCAATACTTCACTTCTATACTACAGTTTAGATATGCATTATCCTTGCTGCCTGCAATTTAGGTCGGAGTGCGTTCATTGGCGTTGGATTCGGAGACAGAGGTGATTCTTTTGACTTCAATGTCGCCTTGCAGGATCATTTCAAGTGAGTTTCTATTAAAAATCATGTGGACGTCATGCTTTTGTATTTGCAGTGACACCTTGGATGCCATTTGATGCTTTTAGTTAATTCCCTTTGGGCATAATAAGCTATTTTAGCATGTACAGTTTTTGATTTTCTTTTTAAAATATTTTCTTTCTGTAAGGTGGGTTAAACAGGAGAATGAACTCAGCAAAAGTTCTCAGACTGCAGACTCAGGACCCAAACTGGATCTAGGCTTTAAAGAGGGACAGACCATCACACTGAATATCGGGGTAAAACAGCTGAAAACTGCTTTTTTTAATTGGATTTTTTTCTCTATAGTGTTGCATCACTACATGTTCAGAAGAATATACAGTGATTTTTCATTTTCACATATTGTAAATAAACTGAGAGTTTGTGTGAAATTAGAGAAATGTTTCTTTGTATTTAGCAAGGGAAAAAGAGAGACAAACCCCGCCCTCAGAGCTCAGGAGGCTTTGGGCTCCTCCCTCCACCTCCAGGGGGAAAGATAGCACCTCCTCCTCCGTCCAATCATAACACAGAACAGCCGTCAGGAGGAGCACAAATAGGTACATCATTTGACCTCATTACTGCGTATATATGAACAAATTTATGCCTCCTCTTTTCTTTGATGCCATGGATTAGGTATATATGTAATATATAGATACTGAGTTCAACAAGGAGAGGAGCTCACACACATAAATATATATAAAAAAAAAACTTTATTTAGAGGCCAAATCCAAAGATAGCTTTTCAATTTACATCGTCATCAGTGTCGTAACCATATATGAATTATGTAAAATATGAATTCTGAGTCTGACAATTCATTTTTATTAATATCTCACCCACTCTAAATGCACAGACATATACAGACAAACACACAAATACATTTTACAGATATCTTGATAACCTTTGTTTTTCTCTCTCTTTTTTTTTTTTTTTTTTTTTTTCTTCATCTCCCGGTTTTCCCCCTACTCTTAGGATGTTTATTAGAACTGGACAGCAGTAACTCTAATACAGTGGTTCAGTCAAACCCCAGCTCTGACCTATGGGGTGATTTCTCCAGCTCTGCAAGGTAACATGATTCTTGACCATTGAATAAGTTCCTGTACTCAGATATTATTACTAATCACTAAGGGCCAGATTTACTAACAGCTTGCACCAGAACAATCCCTCTTTTGGCATTAAACAATGGATTTACTAAAGACACTATTTATCAGAGTAGAGTATTTAAATAAATAATGCAACGTGATTTACTAAGGTTTGTGATAGTCAATTAACTGGTATTTGCATTATTTAACGCCCAAAAAAGCATGTCTTAAACCATAGGCGCTGATTTATGTTTCTGCCTGTGGGTGCCAACACTTCATACTCCCACCCCCAAAACACGACGAGAAACGCACGTACGTCTTTGTTTTTTTGTGGAAACTTTAAAGTGCAAATACATAACCAACCAAATAAACACATCTTTATTCACCTTTTTCTGTTTCAAATGATAACTAGGCTAAGCACATAAACATGCCCCTTAAAACATTTTAACATGCTCATTACTTAATAATTAATTACTCTTGGTGTTAGTTTTTCAGGCGTACTGTCTTTTTCTCCGTGCGATGGTGCGCTTAATGAATTCATTACACAAAAGTTATTTGTGTCTCGTGAAGAGAATTACATGGACTGCAGATATTACCAACCAAACACATATTCTTTCCTGAGTGTTTTCACGAGTCGCTCTCTCTCGCTAATATACCTGGTGATTTTGAAGTTAATTATGCTACTTAAAATGCAATTATCATTGTGCAAATACAGAAAGCACAAGTTTTTGCATCAGGTTATGTTGTAATGCTGAATATACTGGTAGAGTTGTGAGTATTACGACCCCCCGGGACCTGATGTGAGATCCACCAATCAGAGAGGTTTCTGAATTGATTTAAATGAATGGAAAATATCTCACATTTTTTGTGGGTGCTCGACCCCCCCCCAAACGTGCCTATGTCTTAACCCATTTTGTGCTTGACATGCTGCGATAGTTGCTGTAGGAGGAGGCATCGCAGAGAACAGAGAGCGACTCGGAGAAGGGAAAGAACTTTCTCCACTCATGTTCATTAATTTGGAATGACAAAAGAAGACGTTATCTGAATGTGTCCTTTTCCAGTCCGCTTTTTTTTTTCTTTTTTTTAAAGGTGACCTATTATGCCCCCTTTTACAAGATAATAATAAATAACAAGTAATATAAATCTCAGGTGTCTGTGAAGTTTCAGCTCAAAATACCCCATGGATTTTTTTTTTTATTATATCATGTTTTAACTGCCTATTTTTGGGTGGGAGAAAAAATGTGCTGATTTGGTGTGTGTACCTTTAAATGCAAATGAGCTTGTGCTCCCCGCCCCCAAGCTCGCAATTCCAATACACTGAGGCATAAACAATACAGGAGAAGCTCGTGCAGCAAATATAACTCACAAAATGGATCATTACAAACTGTTCGTGATGCAGTGTATCGGATAACGTAGGTATGGCATGTATTTTGTGGATGTTTGCTAACATTTTGGTTGCATCCGATTGGTTGAATCCTGGAGAATTAAACCAATCGGATGATGACTTTAAAAGTGTTTCCCATTTTGTGTTCCATATGCGTCAGACGTTCAGCCAATGGGCCGTGCACCTGATTATCATGTGCTCTGCTTGTTTGCGACCCTACGCTAGTTTTGCACTGCTCTTGGTAGATTGCTTATGTTGGTCATCATGGAAATGACCTGGATGCGTCTGTATTCTTTAATTTGCACTTTGTTAGTAGATCACCCACAGAACTTTCCACTCTCATCTGCGCTTTTATGGGATTATGGTCTAATTTGCCATTTAGTAAATCTGGCCCTAAATATTTTCATTAAACTGGCCTTAAACTACTACATGTGTTAGTGTGTATAAGTATGTAAAAGCTGGTATTATTATTATTTTTTTTTTTTCAACATTTCTTTCTTTCTTTCTCTTTCAGCTCTGTTCCTCCTCCAGCATCTCACCAAGAACCCTCTTCTGGGAACTGGGTCCAGTTCTGAAAAAGTTTCATCATCCTTCATTCCATTATTGTTCCCATTCCTTCATCAGAACTACTGCAATTAAAAGATACTGCATAATAGCATGGAACATTAGAGGCAAGCTGTATGTAAAGCTGCTAATCTTAGCAGAGCACAGAGGTGAGAAATAGGCTATTAAGGGTTTTGTTGGTCTTCTAAAACAAATCAACCAAATGAAGTTATGAAAAAGATTGTATAAAAGGAGAGGAACATCCCATGAGCGTAATATGTGAAACTTTATGGTAACGTTTTTTTGAAGACTGTTTCAGTATCTTTACATTTGTCCACAAGGTGTTGGATGTGTCCACTTTGTTATCATAACTTGTATGTGTTCGTCTTTGGTTTTGGAGGAGTGAATATGTGTGTGTGTTTGAGTGTTTAAAAAGGCAGAGATGGATTGAAAGTGTAGAATTTAAATGAGGCCTGGAAACGTCAAGAGCTTAACATCTTGTATATCATAAGAATATATAAAACATGTACAGTATAAATATACAAAAATATTGATTGAAGGCCACAATGTAGAAAAATTATGTCCCTCAAATATAGGGATTATGTCTAGATATCCATTACATATCCATATTGTCATTTACTTGAGTAACAGATCAGAGTAACAGAGTCATTTATGTGTTAAACTAAAATAAAATATACAAAAGAGCTACAATGCACAATGCTTCACATGTGATTTTTCTTTAATAATCTCTGTCAAATATGATTCTCAAAAATATTAGCGTTTGCCATACCAGTCTATGAAAAATATTGACGTGCTAAAATGCTTTCTGCCTAGCCTAGCTTTTAGCGTGGAAACAAATACAAACATATTACTGTTTATGGAGGTCCAATGTTATTTGAATTGGGATTTGCTATTTCAAATGTATATGATTTCTCATTTTGTCTGTTACCAGATATCAAGTCCCTCGGCTCCAGGTCCAACAGTTTGCTGATTTATTGTCCTTACAAAAATGTAAAAAGTTTGTACCATAGTCTTCCACCAAAATACCATAGTACAGTTACAGTGAATGCATAAGTCAATATTCTGGTCTTTTTTTCCAAGCACATTTTACCAATTCCAAACCACATCTATCTATATATAATCATTTATAAGTGATATATTATTGTTAACCAGGTCTGGAAGTGAAAAACGCCTTATATTCAGATGTGCATAATTATTAAGCAGGTTTTTTTTTTTTTTACAGGTAAAATGGGCCAAAAAAGAGATTTAACTCACACTGAAAAGTTAAAAATTGTGAAATGCCCATGAGAAGGATGCACTATTATAGAAATATAATAGACAGCGAAATGCTCATTGGGGCATTCGGTATCTCACTTTTATTTTTATAGTCAGTCACACTTAATTACTTGGCACAAGTATATTATTAAAGTAAATATTTTTTATGTTCACCTTCAAATGCTTTTAGCATGGGATTGCACGCTAGTTGAGGTAAGTTGAACTCTCTTAGTTTTGGAAATCTTACATATAGTTTTTAATCGAAAATGGCTTTTTATTTATTTAGCGAATGTCACTGGAACGTGAAAGTAAATAAAATCACTATAATTACAGATGGTTAATCTATCTCACATGATCTATGTGCTTAGCATTTTCTACTGGAAAATACATTTTAAGATGGTAAATGTTGTGGACCATGGTAGTTTGTCTAATACATCGTTAGTCATATGCAAGACCATCTTGGACCAGCAATAAATCATCTCCCAGGTGCAGTTCCCCCCCCCCTTCTTTTTCTTGGAACGTAGTGACTGATGGCCAGCTTGGACCAGCTAGAAACCAGCTAAACACAGCTAGCAGCAGCTGAGTTTAAGCTGGATTTTCCAGCAGATGACCTTAGGGCACACATCTGTTTCCATCATTTATATCTATGTCAGATAACATCTTGTATACGCTTCCTTTTTGCAGACTTTTCAAAGCTCAGCTGCTTCAATTGGTTGAGAAAGAATTACCATCACACTCACAGCTTGTACTTCTCAGTTTGGCCACCAAACGTCTCTGTCACCCCAGTGCTGAGAATTTTCATAATACATGCACACCTGCTCCTTGTCTGTTGTGAGTAATGACCTGTTAAATACCCTTATAGTTCCCTTAATCTTGTTTGTTTGTTCACAGCATCATTCTGATTGGCTTAGTTTTTCATACTTACAAAGCTTGTTTGTTCCTTTGACTCTCATCACTGGGTTGTGGATTTACCTTGTTTACATAATTAATTGGATTGCTTTTGAACTTTGGACTGGGACATCTATTATTGGGTTTGGACTTGTGAGATTTTTAACCTTGAAATTGGATCCTGCTTCATTTGTTGATTGACTTATGTCATAAAATGTGAATGGGGATCAACATTTTTAGTACATTGTTGTCGTGTTAACATGTCCTTAATGTATTGGACAAATTTTTTTTTTTTTTTATCTCAACTTTTCTTAATTTGCATCTCACTCATTGATTTGGCATTTGTTAGGAATGTGAATACATGATTCACTTTCACTTGACTAAAAACGTGTATAAAAAACGTGTTTATACAGAAAACAATTTAATAATGCAATATCCTTTTCTAATCAATGGTCCTACTCCTATTTCCTTTTATTTTGCTGTATATTACTATTCACATTTTCTTAAAATGTCCTTAAACTGACCAGAAAAAGAAAAAAAATGTGGAATGTTTTTTAATTTATTCGTGAATATGCATGAATAATGACTAAAATTTTGGTCTGTTTTCATACAAAGCAATCGTATGGCTTTAGGACACTTGGAATACATTGTGTGATTCATCTTGATTACTTTTATGAAACATTTCTGTGTTTTGAGTTTAAAAATCTGGTTGTTCATACACTTTCATTATATGGAAAAGAGCGGCCTGTACATTATTCATCATTTCTCTTTTTGTGTTCCACAGAAAAAAAAAGTTGCATCTGTTTGGATGACATGAGGGTGAGTAAATTATGACAGAATTTTCATTAACAGGGCTACTATTTCTGTAATCTTTTAATGTTTTAAAGGGATGGTTCACCCAAAAATGAAAATTATCCCATGATTTACTCACCCTCAAGCCATCCTATGTGTATATGACTATCTTCTTTCAAACACAATCTGAGATATATTTAAAAATATCCTTAGTCCTCCAAGGTTTATAATGGTTGTGAATGGTACCCCAAATTCTGAAGACCAAAAAAAATATGCATCCATCCATAAAAAAAATGAATCCATATGACTCCTGTAAAATAACGAACTTCCGGCGGGACAGTCATACGTATTCGACGTACGTCCAAAAAGCGTTAATTTCTGCGACGTAGTACACCATGACGTTCTACACTACGCCATGACGCACAATGCTTAGTACGTCATGTCATTGTACGTCGTGGAAGTTAACACTTTTTGGACGTACGTCGAATACGTATGGCTGTCGCGCGGGAAGCTCGTTATTTTACTATATCAAGTTTTAAATAAGGGCACTTGTCTTACACAAACACATTGATTCACTTCAGAAGGCCTTTATTGGAGTCTTATGGATTAATTTTTTTTATGGATGGATGCATTTTTTTTGTCTTCAGAGTTTGGGGTACATTCACAAATATATCTCAGATTGTGTTCGTCTGAAAGAAGATAGTCATATACAACTAGGATGGCTTGAGGGTGAGTAAATCATGGAATAATTTTCATTTTTGGGTGAACTATCCCTTTAATACTGTATGTGATATGAGATTTTGGATCAGTGAGGTTTCAAAATGGTCAGGACTTCAGTCTGAAGGCGCAGAAATAGAAACGGTGAACGAGCGGTGAACAAAATGTCCTGTCTCTCATCGTGGTAGCGGCTGGTTAAGATAGTGTTAAGGTCTGTTTTGAAACGTTGCAAGGAAATGTTCTTGGCTAATAAATAGGGAGCATATTTGGGGATCAGCTGTTCACTCGTTGATGCAAGTTTAAATCAGTCCTCATTTAGAATTCTCAAAGTGTGAGGGATGTGTGAACAAGAGTGTTATTTAGCACCACCCTATCAACCTGTCTCAATCATAGATTGTGGACGTGATCGCACACCCATACCCACATACAAATTTGATCTGCCAGTTCTGCTAATGTAAATTAAAGGTGTTTCAGGATTAAAGGTGCAATCAGAAAATTCTGAAAATGAGAAAATCAGACAGAGAGAGCTTCATCTTGCACATTCAGATTTGCTGGTGTGTCTTTGGAGGACTGGTATCATCATGCATGATCTCCCTTCCTCAATATCTGATCAAACACATAGTGGATCGATATATCTTGTTCTAGCTCATTAAAAAAAAAATTAAAAGAACAAATAGCATTGCATACAGTACTAGTGAGAGATATTGAGAGAAGTAGGCTATTCTAAATTCATCCATTTTCTCATTTTGTGGAATGTGATGATTAACATTTTACAATATGATGCTACTTTATTAGTCCAAGAAAGGAAATTACTAAAACATGGTGAATCGATTTTTCTGTAATTTCTAATCTGGCACTAACAATAATGGCATAGTGTTACATCTTGTTACATCATGTTACATAATGTTCCCTGTTTGTTTGGACTTTTATGTTGTTTTTCTAGTTTCCTGTTTCCTGTGTCTAGGTTTGTAGACACAGGAGTTCTTTTGGTTTCCCCCATTAGTCCCTCATTGTTTTACCTGTGTCTAGTTAGCCTTGTTAGCCCTTGTGTATATAAGCCCAGTGTTTGCTATATTAGATTGTCAGTTGTTTTTGGTGGGCCTTTATTTTTTTTCTAATATATTTTTTTGTACTCTTCTTTTTTTTTTTTCTGGCTCCTTGTGTTCCCTGTTTTGTTTTGTTTATTTTGCTGTTTTGTTTCACACCTCTTCCTGTCCCTCTGTGTATAGTTTTTTAAAGGGTTTTGTTCACCCAAAAATTAAATTTCTGTCATTAATTACTCACCCTCATGTCAGTCCAAACCCGAAAAGACCTTTGTTCATCTTCAGAACATAAATTAAGATATTGTTGATGAAATCCAAGATTTTTTTTATTCCCAATAGAAAGCAACGGAATTACCACATTCAAGGTCCAGAAATGTAGTAAAACTTCATTAAAATAGTCAACGTGACTACAGTGGTTTAACCTTAATGTTTTGAAGCGACGATAAATACTTTTTGTGCACAAAAACAAAACAAAAATAATGACTTTATTCAACAAATTCTCTCCCATGTCAGTCTCCCATGCTATTTTCATTGCAGCGCTTCCAGGTTTTATGTCAGAACGGCGACGCTATTCACATGAGCAGCACGACACATGCATGTGATGCTGACACAGGAGCCGGCCAATACTGAGCCGGAGTTCGGACGTAAACACGAAAGCGCTGAACTGCGTTCACTGCGTCAACTGCGTACGAGTCTGACAGGGTAGAGAAGAAATTGTTGCATAAAGTCATTATTTTTGTTTTGTTTTTGCGCACGAAAAGTATTCTCGTCACTTAATAACATTAAGGTTGAATCACTGTAGTCACGCTGACTATTTTAACAATGTCTTTAATTCCTTTCTGGACCTTGAATGACGGTAATTACATTGCTTTCTATGGGGGATGAAAAAAAAAAAACTATCTAAAATATCTTAATTTGTGTTCCGAAGATGAACGAAGGTCTTACAGGTATGGAACGACATGAGGGTGAGTAATTAATGACAGAAATTTCATTTTTGGGTGAACTAACCCTTTAAGTAATTACATCAGTT